>NC_041232.1:869750-974563 GCF_002837175.3 Physeter macrocephalus | reverse complement strand
ACATGCCGCGGAGCGGCTGGGCCCGTGAGCCATGGCCGCTGAGCCTGCGCGTCCGGAGCCTGTGCTCCGCAACGGGAGAGGCCACAACAGTGTGAGGCCCGCATACCACAAAAAAAAAAAAAAAAAAAAAAAAAAAAATTAAAATGACTAATAAACATAGGAAATAGTCACTAAGTCATCTAGGAAATGCAGAATGAAGCCTCAGTGTTAACACCACTGCCGCCCCCACTAGCGGCTGGAGGATGAGGCCTGAGGACACCAGGTGCCACCTGGCTGGCGTCTGCCGCCCCAGGGGACGCCGACACCACTTGGCCCCCTCAATTCTGCTCCCACGTCCCCAGAAAAACCCAGTTTGAGGGAGTTCCGTAGGTGGCTGGTCCAGTTCTGCTACTGCTTTTTTTTTTTTTTTTTTTTGGTGAAATTCACATTAATATAAAATTAACCACTTTAAAGTGAACATTTCAGTGGCATTTAGTACAGATATTCAATGTATAAAAAATACAGGGTTTGATATATGCACTTTTCTAATGTATACACTAATTCAATAAAAAATTTAAAAACAGAGAGACAAAATGGGAATGAGGGCTCTTTCCTTGCTTCCAGCCCTTGGAGAACGCCTACTGCAGACGGGGACAAGGCACACGTGGTACTTCTTCTTTTGCCATCTCTGTGTCCTTTCTTCACTCTCCCTAGCAGAACGAGCTTTGGTCGCTTTTGGTTACATCATATCCCTTCTGAACAATTTATGGGTTTTCTGTGCATGTGACAAAACCCATCTGCAACCTTTCCCACATGGCTTTTGTTTTCAGTCAAGACAGTACACTTCCAATTCTTTGGAGAAAGCAAACTGTTTCACTTCAGTTCAGGGATAGCTCATAAAAAAGTAATAATAACCAAAATAAACGTGTAGCAAAATTATTTTGCGTGTGAAAATCACCTATAATGTCACATATCCCCAGGAACTACGTCAGCAACATGCAAGAGCTTTCATACCTGGCACTGGCCATGCTAACAGTGCTCAGGGTGCCTGGGGAAATAATGGTGTGTATTTGGTAACTAATTCCTCATTAGATGGTCTCCAAAGCTCCATCTGGTTAGTATTTGGAGAGCAGATAGTGAGGTTAAAATTCAGTTTCCAGGATTACTTCTTAGTTCTTGATCTTTCTAAGTGGCTGGCACATCCCAGACCCTGGGTAATTATCAACAGCTACTTCAGCAGAGGCAGCTTCTGGATTACTACAACACTAGGCCAGGAGAAAAGAAGGGAAAAGGCTCCCTTTAAAGCAATTAATAAGGCTTTATCTTTTTGTATTTTCAATCACAGTTGATGTTTCCTGTTCTTCTTTTTAGTGGTGATATTATTTATCCTGGGTCCTTAATATAAAAATTATATCACACAGTACTCTCTGACGTATGGGGAAAATTATTACATTTCTAGCGCTGAAGCACCTAAGCCTGTCAGCAGTGAGAACCCAGTGAGCGGGCAGGGCACCCAGGCACCCTGGGCCAGGTTAACCCCAGGGTTAACCTAAGAAGTCAGGCCACTGCGGGAGCACAGCCGGAGTCCAACCTCAGCCTCCATCTGCAGAGACCGTGCTCCTCAGGGCTGCGTGCAAATCACCTCGTCCGTCCAGCAAGCAGTCATGGGTTAGGGTCTCCTCGTTCATGCTTCCTCAGCCAGACCCCCTCTTCCCAGGAGGCAGTGAGCTCACCCAGCTCAGGACGGCTGTGGAAGGAGTCGGGGGACAGCTGGACATGCTCAGGACTGAAGCCAGTTCCCCGCCCGCACGACACGTCTGCCTGTGGCCCTGAGACCCGCGCTCACTGCGTCCAGGTCAGATCTCCTGGGAAGGCTGACAGGGCTTCACCAAACGCGGGATTTCTGCTCAGGTGATCGCTGTGTGTTCTTCCTTAGATGCTGATGCTGGCCGCGCCCCTCTGGCTGATGTGGCGACAGCCTGGACATGGATGTGGGTGTGTATGCAGCTAAAGTGACTTTCTATGTTCTACTTCAGGTCCTTTGTTTCCGACACGTGTCATCACATGTCATGGCCCAAATCTAACTTAAAAAAAATTCTTCTACATTATGAAGCTCTATTCAGGATGTTTTTAATTAAGAGGAAAAATTTGAAAATACTGAACTTTTACACAATAGTAAATATTTACACAATATTTTTAGTAATTTTATTTTGGTATAAGTTACTCTATGATTCTCTCCTTTGCCAAAGTAATCAAATAATTCCCCAATGAGAGTAAGAAAGCCTAATTTGATTTTCCAAATTACAATTACATACTTATATGTCAGACTCATTTAAAATAGAAATCAATAACCACAGCAACAACACTGCACATGGCATTCTAGCCCCAGGGGCAGACATGGCCAGAGCCCCCGCATGAGGTGATACATGTGCCTGGGACAGTCGGCCGGACCCAGAAGACCCAGCCATGAGAGCCGAGGTGAGTGCCTGCGTGGCTTGACAGTGTCTTACCCCAACTAACTTTCAAGGCAAGGAAGCCATATAATCTCATCATGAGAGATTATTTTCCCTAAAATAAAGAAGCCAAAAAAGCACCTAACCCTGCTTGTTAGAACAAATCTTTAGTTTTTTAAATCCTGAAAAGTACTATATGATGAAGTCCACTCTTTCAAGTCATTCACCTTGACACTTATCGGTCTACTGTGCTTCCTGTGAGTCCGCAGCTCCTGTCTGCATGCGTCCCCTCCACGTGGGCCTCTGAGCTCCCCAAACACTCAGCATCAGGGATGGTGATACAGAGCTGCCCCTCCGAGGCCCAGCCTCTCTCCCTTTCCTTCCCCAGTCCCTGGATGACCCCAAACCCGCAGCCACATCAGACTCCACTCCAACCACAGCCTTCAAAGCTCTGGGAGCAGTTCTTTCCTTCCTCCTGAGGTCTGGGCACCCAAGTTTCTATTTCTAAAAAGGCAAAATCAGAGGATATTGGTTTAGACCTCGTTAGGAGGTGAGACATTTACAAAGAACTTCCCAGAATCTCCGAGCTCAGGGGCTTGGCTTATCCTGGCCGCCACTCAAACCAGCATCATGAAGGCAGGCCAGGCCACCCAGCGCCGCTGCAGAAGATCCTCATCCAGAAACCTCTGAAAGGCCCAGGCAGCTCTCCAGGCAGAGGGATGCACAACACCAGTGACTCCCAAGCTTTTCTCGCCAAAAACCTGATGCTGAACTTGGGGTCTAATAATCCACAGCTGTGGCTCTTTTGAAACAGCCCACTCAGCAATAGGGGCTGTCACCACACCCTCAGAGCAGCCTGTGACCCTGCAGACAGCACATACATGCTGGCATCACAGCAGCCCGAGGACCACGTGGACAGCAGGCACAGAGCCCACGAGGGCACGACGCTCCAGAGAATGAAGTCTGAGCAAAGCCTCGAAGCAGGATGGGTGCTGAGCCGAGGGGTAGGGGGAGGGGAGTCCTCCACAAGCCAATCAGTGCAAGGGACTCAGGAGATCACAGAGGGACGAGGGGTGCCGGGAAGTCATGTGGGGGCCACTGCCAAGGGGCTCGTGTGTGGTAAGCAACGCGGAGCCTGGTGAGGATTCTAGGCGAGGAACTGGCACGGCTGGACTGTTTTCCAACCAGAACCCTGGCTGATGTTCAGAGTGGAGGGAAGGAAAACAGGAGTTGGGGGCTCACCCAGGGTGGCGTACCTCAGCCTGGACGTGCATGCTCACCACCGGAGCCCATGTTCAAGGGAAGAGTGGGATGCCGTGGGTCTGGGGGGCCCAGGGTTCCGGGCTCCTAACAAGGTTCTCAGATGACACAGAGCCACCAGGCCTCGGGGAGAGAGCGCACAGTCCGAGCCCAGGCAGTCAGGGAGGAGGGGACACTGCCTTGTCCCTGTGCTGTTCCCCTGCACCCGATTCTCAGAAGTGGGTCCAGAGCAGGAAAGAGGGAGCCCAGGGGGTCTGTGAACAGTGGATGAAGGGAACGCGCCTTTGGTGCCCTTGGCTGGCCTGAGACGGGGCATCAGAGCCAGGGACCGAGGAAAAGCCGCTCCTGTCCCCCCGACCACGGTGCCTGCACTGACGTGAAGGATGCCCTGGCCTGCCCATCATGGAGGGCGTGTGCCTTTCTCCCTCCTAAATGTGCGCATAGCTCACCAAGAGGAATGATGACCTGATGGTCAGAACAGTGGTATCACATCTGTCCCTGAAGAGCCCCTGGGCTCACCACCTGGCTTCCAGACCACAGCTTTTCTCAGCTATGAAAAAAGGGGGGCTGGACTAGAAAATGCCTCCAGTCCTCTGTCCATAGTCCTAAAGCTTTCGAAAGCGCCCCCCTCTGCCCTAAGCACCCACCCACAGGCTGCTCTGCCTGCTCAGTCAGCTTCACAGCTCTCAGCCTCCAGGTGGTGCACAAACTACCCTCCCCGGAAGCGTTCCTGCTTCCGCACTGGTTCTAAGGGTGGATGCGTGGGTGGGGAGGAGCTGCGGTGCTACTTACCCAGGCAGGCCTGTTTCCCATCCACAAACACCTCTTCCTGGGAAAGTCAGAGCCCCTGCTTCACCCAGACCGAGGAAAAGAAATCTAACACCATAGCCATCTTGCTGGAAGGCAAAATGGGTTCCCCTCTTGGGGAAAATCAGGGCACAATCAGTGTTTCTCACTCCTGGTGTTCCTTCTTTTATTCTTTACCTCAGAAAAACTCCACTAAATTATTAAAGCATTAATATAAATTTAGTCTCCTAAAAAGCCTAGTCCAATTGTGGGGTTAAGTTCAAACATGTTTGTTAAAACTGATTTAAGTAATAACCTTTTTTAAAGATTGATACACAGTTGACACGTAACATATTAGTTTCAGGTGTGCAATATAATGATTCTATATTTGTATTTATTGTGAAGTGATCACTACAGTGAGTCTAGTTAACATCTATCCCCACACACAGTTACAATTTTTTTCTCGTGATGGGACCTTTTAAGATTTACTCTCCTAGCAACTTCCAAGTACACAATACAGTTTTGTTAACTGCAGTCACCATGCCGTGTGTTACATCCAAGGGCTTATTTATTTTGACCCCCTTCATGCATTTTGCATAAGCAACTTTACTTGATACATCCAAAAGGATAAGACAAAAAAAGTTAGTCAGTAGAGAACTTTTCTGATATAAGGCATGATCTAATCTAACAAATACTATCCACATCACTCCATTCTCTTATTTTAAAATATTAGGCCAGGCAAACACATGCAGGGCCAGATGCACTCACTGCCAGTTGTCCGGCCCGCAATTCAGCGAGTGAGGTGGGCTGGGTGAGAGGGAACGGGGGAGACCCCCATGACACCCACAAAAGACCCTTAGCCTCTGTCGTTCACGTGGAGGAGAACCGGCTGCTCCTCGACCCCCACCCAGGACCACCAAGAATGCCGGCCCAACAGCTACTACATCTGCCCATTTTTCAAAAGAGAAATTTGACCAGATTCAAGTGAAATCTCCTAATTTTTTCAATGTTGACAGTTTATTCATAATTTTTAAAACCCTCAGAGACAACAGCATATACAGTAAACCAAACACGTGTCTGGATCTGATGTGGCCCCTGAGGCCAGTGCGCAGCCTCTCACAACAAAGCGACCCCACCCTCAGAAGCCACGTCCAGGGGCCACATCGAGGGTTAATGCTGTCATGGGCTGGAAGATCTTCATTGCCTGAGCCCTGGATTAATCCAATTTATGGTGCCTATTCCCCCACAAATTCCATTCTGGTGAAACCAGCCTTCCACCACCAACAACATGCCATCCTCATTTCCATCTCTGTTCCTCCCCACATGATGTTTTGTTCCCAGAAGTGGCCTCTCCCCACCTCCAGTCGTGAGGTCCCATCACACAGTTTTCCGTGATGCCTCAGTAAGCGGACCTTTTCTCATCAGATCCACTGGGATGTTTCACGTGGATTCATTCTTTCCTGACAAAGCTGTGAGCTCTGGGTGGTGGGGCGAGGTCTAGCTGGCCATTCATAAGGTCTCATGTTTTTTAAGAGGGTAACAAGGATCCACATGCACCCTAAGACATGAAGGCCTCTGGGACATGAGTCCCAAAACACACGACATTAATTAACCCAGAACAGAACAGCCACAGCTAACCTGGCATTCCCTCAAGTGGGAGGCAGAGTTGTCCAGCCCACGTGAAAAAGGTCTGGTTAACAGTACAAAGCACAGAACTGAAAACAGCACCACATCCACACCCCTGGATTCGCCCACCTGCCCTATTTCCCTTTGGAGACAGGTGAGTGCTCGACTGGTCTAAACGTTAGAGACTTTCCAGAAACCAGAAGGCACCATGGCAGACCCAGGGCAAACTCAGGCCCCAAAACTGCGTTTGCCCAAAGACCTTGAACCCCTTAACCCCAGACCAAACAGGACCCATACTCTTGCCAATGAATAGACTCAACTGGAATCCTGAGCCAACCCCACACCTGGAGTCCCCAGTCACCCATTTCCTAGATCAGCCTGAGTCCTCAGAACCGCCAGAGCATATGCTGAGTCAGACACATCCCGCCTGACCTATGGATGCCAAAGCCCTGAAAATGTCTGAATTTGTCTGGGATGCTGCATTCATTCAGAAACCCCCGATGATGGACAAGTGGCTACAGCAAAACTAGAGAAGGCGGAGAGGGCAGGGGGTAGAGGGCAGGAAACATCCAGGCAGCATGCGTGTCCCTTCCCACCCAGGGCTGCAAGTGGAGCAAGATGACAACTCACCTGGCATATGATCATTAAGCTATAATTAGTTTTGGTTTTTCATTAACCATATTCTGCCTTCAAGTGTTTAAATCCATCTGAGGCGCTGGGGCGGGGATGGGGTGGGGTGGGGCATTTGCTATACTCCTGTAAAGTATTTTCATTTCAGTTGAGAAGCTTAATTAATGTTGATTTCTACAAACAAATGCTGTTCAGAGAATGATAATGACATACTAAGATTATGAGTAAATTAAAAATTAACACTATCTTTGAACATTTTTATTTATTTAAAAAAGTTTTTTAATTTACTTATTTTCTTTATTTATTTTTGGCTGCATTGGGTCTTCGTGCTGTGTGCAGGCTTTCTCTAGTTGCATTGAGCTGGGGCTACTCTTCGTTGTGGTGCGCGGGCTTCTCATTGCAGTGGCTTCTCTTGTTGCAGAGCACAGGCTCTAGGTGTGAGGGCTTCAGTAGTTGTGGCACGCAAGCTCAGGAGTTGTGGCTCACGGGCTGTAGAGCACAGGCTCAGTAGTTGTGCATGGGATTAGTTGCTCCATGGCACGTGGGATCCTCCCGGACCAGGGCTCGAACCCGTGTCCCTTGCATTGGCAGGCAGATTCTTAACCACTGTGCCACCAGGGAAGCCCCCAAATGTTTTTAAAAAACAGGTAGACAGGGCTTCCCTGGTGGCACAGTGGTTGAGAGTCTGCCTGCCGATGCAGGGTACACGGGTTCGTGCCCCAGTCCGGGAAGATCCCATGTGCTGCGGAGCGGCTAGGCCCGTGAGCCATGGCCGCTGAGGCTGCGTGTCCAGAGCCTGTGCTCCGCAACGGGAGAGGCCACAACAGTGAGAGGCCCACGTACCGCAAAAAACAACAACAACAACAAAAACAGGTAGACATACCACCAAAGGAAAAGAGATGTGTTTTGGCTCATAAATGCCCACTGTGAACTAAGAAACCTGCCCCTCCTCATCCACTGATAACAAATATGGAATATATTTGTGGAACAAGATTATACATGTGATAATATAAAATTCTGTAGTGCACTGACCTGGGACCTGTATGACTCCTAAATGAACCATATTATTGCACTTGACCTTCAACTCCCTCTCCATCCCCTTCCTGCCAACATTCAGGTCTGGAACACTAGGCAGGTGCACGTTAGGTAAGAAGCCAGTGAGGACAGGAACAGAGGAGGAGCCCGTCTCATCTCAGGGGCTGTGCGTCAGCCGGGGGCGCCCACGCTCTCAGATTCGGCTCCAGCCTCCGCAGGTCAGGCTCCTGCAGCCTCCATGGCGCCGCTGCTTTGTTCAGACTCCAGTGTGTTTCACAGGGCAGAACGGAAGCCACACGTCGGGCACCCCCTCTTTTGCTGCCTCCCCAGCTCCCTCGTGCTTCTGCCCTTCTGCCGAGTAGTCTGCCGAGCGTGGTCCCTGCAATACGGCGGCGGCGGCGGCAGCAGCAGCATCTGCAGACTCGTAAGAAACACAAACGCTCAGAACATCCCAGGTCTTCCAAATCTCAGAGGACGGAGTCAGCTGACGCATGGATTAATTGGAGAACCTTTTTCCAAAGTGCCTCAGCCCTTTCCTCCCTCTTTCTCCCCCTTAAAAAAGCAAAGCAGTGCTTGGCTTCTTCCTGATGGTGACGCCGCCGCCTTCTGTGGGGGAGCCTGCTAAGTGCTTCACACCCTCATGCGTGCGGCACTCATGCAGCGACAGACTGTTACGGTGGTATCCTGATCCACGTTCTATGATGACTGCACCTGGCCTCAACCAGATCAAGGTCGTGAGTCTGAGTCTTAGAGATGCCCATTTATGCTGCGCCCCTCTGAGGCTACAAAAGGCAGCCTTCGGTCTGAGACAGACACTGGTCGTAAGACACAGGGATGGGACCCATGGAAAGGCTACAGATCAGCCCACAGGGAGACCAGCACCCGTCGCTGGAACACACAAAGGGCTGCATACCCACGATGCCAATGTCAGTGATCCAGAGGACTTCCCACAAAGCTCTGCACCTTCAGGAAAGCACCCCGGAGGAGGGTGTGCAGACAAGCTTCTCTGCCTGCAGCGGGCAGGGAGCAGGGAGCACTGAGCATGGCTGCAGCGTCCTCAACAAGAGGAAAGGGCACGTGTCCCGGGAGGGGTCACAGTGGGCTTTCTGGCCTCCCAGCACCTTGGGGAGAGATGGAAGCTGAGGGCAGGGACAGCACCGGCCAGTGAGGAAGATGCTTCTGCGGCCAAGGGGGAGGCGTCAACTGGGGGAGGGAGATATGACCTCCTCGCACCCTGTCTTTCAGCACTGGCATGGGGTGACAGAAGCAAGAAGCTGCGTCCCCACGGCAACACTGAGCTTTTCAGATCACACTCCTAATTTCCACTCAGAACCCTGGAAAGCAATCCTGCACAGAACCACCACGAGCAGGCACAGATTGAAGGCTGTGGTTTTAGCGAGGAGCCATCCACTCACTGCAGGTACCTCCACGCCCCACACCCAGCGGGGCAAAGGTGACCGCATCGTTTGTGAGCTTCCGATCCAGGGGCCTCAGTCTGGGCCATTTTGCTCCAGCTTGAATCCGAGTCGTGTGCTGTGAGGGTTGTGCTCACCCCCCAGGCTGGCGAGGGAGTGGCTGGAGGGCTGGAACCTGCATTTCACCCTGACGGTTTTACTCTCTAACCATCTTTACACACACTTGCAAAATGCAGAAAATGTTATTTCTTCATGAAACATGGCCATTAAACTTGAGGGTGAGAAAATACACAGGAAACACTTATTTCTCTGAAAATTCTGGACAGAAGGAGACTCCACAAACATTTCTGCAGCCTCCTATTTGGAGATCTGCAAAAGTTTTCAGATACATCCCTTCAGATGTCGAGGGTCTACAGAATATTACTTTCTTGTCATATATAGTCATAGCAGAAGGAGTTTATTATTCAATCTCTTTCAATCCCCAGATCTGTGAGACAGACTGGAGAAAGAGAAATAAAACTCAACGTTATTATTTCCATTCCAAATAATTCCATTCTTTTATCTATCTTTTGTGGTAAAATACGTATAACAAATTTTGCCATTTTAACCATTTTAAGTATACATTCAGTGGTATTAATGACATTCACACTATTGTCCCACCATCACCACTATGTGTTTCCAAATCTTTTCCAGCATCCCAAACAGAAACTCTGCAACCAAGTAAGTCCCCACTCTCCCATCTCTCAGCTCCTGGTAACCTCTGATCTACTTTCTGTCTCTATGAATTCGCCTATTCCAGGTATCTCATATAAGTAGAATTACACAATAATTGTCTTTTTGTGCCTGGCTTATTTCACTTAGCATAAAGTTTTTCAAGAATTATCCATATTGTAGCCTGTATCAGAATGTCATTCCTTTCTATGGCTGAGTAATATTCCATTTTATACCCCGTTTTACTTATGCATTCATCAGTTGATAGACATTTGGAATGTTTCCAGCTTTTGGCTGTTGTGAATCATACTACAATGAACACTGGTATACAAATATGTGTTCACGTTCCTGTGTTCAACTCTTTGGGGTCTATACCTAGGAGTAGAATTCCTGGGTTATATTGTAGTTCTACATTTAGCTTTGAGGAACTGTCAAACTTTTCCACAGCAACTGCACCATTTTATATTCCCACCAAGAATGCACAAGGGTTCCAATTTCTCCACATCCTTGCCAGTGCCTGTTATTTTCCAGTTTTTGATTACAGTCCTCCTACTAAGTGGTATCTCATTGTAGTTTTGATTTGCATTTCCCTAATGACTTAGTATGTTGAGCATCTTTTCACGTGCTTTTTGTCTATTTGCACTTCCTCTTTGGAGAAATGCCTATTCAAGTCCTTTGCCCGATTTTCTTCCCGATATTTATTTTTAAAATATTTTTCCAGTCTGATTGAAATATAATTGATATACATCACTGCATAAGTTCAACTTATACAGCATAATGACTTGCCTTACATATACTGTGAAATGATTACCATGGTAAGTTAACATCTGTCATTTTACACAGACAAAAAGAGAAAAAGAAAATGGTTTTTCTCCTTGTGATGAGAACTCTTAGGATCTACACTCCTAACAACTCTCATATAAACCATAGAGCAGTGTTAAGTACAGTTGTGTTGTACATTACATTCCTTGCTCTTATTTTATCTGATAACTGGACGTTTGCACCTTTTGACCACCTCCCTCTCATTTCCCCACCCACCCTCCACTTCTGGTAACCACAAGTCTGATCTTTCTTTCTATGTTGAGGGTTTTTTCTTTCTTTCTTTTTCAGATTCCACATATAAGTAAAATCATACAGTATTTGTCGTTCTCTGTCTGACTTATTCCACTTAGCATAATGCCCTCAAGGTCCATCCATCTTTTTGCAAGTGGCAGGATTTCCTTCTTTTTGTGGCTGAGTAATATTCCATAGACATGCACACACACACACACACACACACACCCCATTATCTTTATCCATTCATCCATTAATAGACACTTAGGTTGTTTCCATGACTTTTTTTTTTTTCTTTTTTTGGCTGTGTTGGGTCTTTGTCACTGTGCGCAGGCTTTCTCTAGTTGTGGAGAGTGGGGGCTACTCTTTGTTGTGGCGCGCGGGCTCCTCACTGCGGTGGCTTCTACTGCTGCGGAGCATGGGCTCTAGGTACGTGGGCTCAGTAGTTGTGGCACACGGGCTTAGTTGCTCCATGGCACATGGGATCTTCCCGGGCCAGGGCTTGAACCCATGTCCCCTGCATTGGCAGGCAGATTCTCAACCACTGCACCACCAGGGAAGCCCCCGTTTCCATGTCTTGACTACTATAAATAATGCCAATAAACATGGGGTACAGATATCTCCTTGACACGGTGTTTTCATTTCCTTCAGATATATTCCCAGAATTGGAATTGTTGGATCATATGGTAGTTCTATTTCCCATTGTTCGAGGAAACTCCATACTGTTTTCCATAGAAACTGGACCAACTTACATTCCCACCAACAGTGCACAAGGGTTTCCTTTTCTCCACATCTTCGTCAGCATTTGTTATCTCTTGTCTTTTTGATGACAGCCATTCTGACAGCTGTGAGGTGATATTGTGGTTCGGATTTGCATTTCCTTTATGATTAGTGATGCTGAGCATCTTTTCATGTTCTTGTTGGCTATTTGTATATCTTCTTTGAAAAAATGTCTATGCAGGTCATATGCCCATTTAAAAATGGGATTATTTGGGTTTTTTGCTGCTGAATTGTATGAGTTCTTTATATTGGACATTTGGATATTAACCCCTTATCAGATATACCATTAGCAAATATTTTTTCCCATTCAGTAGGTTGTCTTTTCATTTTGTTTATCATTTCTTTGCTGTCCTATGCCCATTTTTAAATTGGGTTGTCTTTTTGTTAAGTTTTAGTAGTTCTCTATATATTCTGGATAGTAAGCCCTTATCAGATATATGAGTTACAAATATTTTCTCCCATTCTGTAGGATGTCGTTTCACTTTCTTGATAATGTCTTTAGATGCACAAGAGTTTTTAATTTTGATGAAGACCAATTTATTTTTTCTTTTGCTGCTCATGCTTTTGGTATCATATCTAAGAATCCACTGCCAAATCCAAGATCATGAAGATTTCTCTCTATCTTTGTATTTAAGAGTTTTGTGGTTTTAACTCTTATTAGGATAATTTTTGCATCTGGCATGAGGTAGGGTTCCAACTTCATTCTTTGGCATGTGGAAATTCAGTTGTCCCAGCACCATTTGTTAAAAAGACTATTCTTTCCCCACTGAATGGACTTGAAACCTTGTCAAAAATCAGTTGGCCACAGATGTATGGGTATACATTTCCAGACTCTCAATCCTATTCCACTGAGAATAGAATTTATGTCTATCCTTATGCCAGTACCACACTGTTTTGATTACTGTAGCTTTATAAATTTTGAAATTGGGAAGTGTGAGTCCTCTGACTTTGTTCCTTTTCAAGATTATTTTGGTTATTTAGGACCCCTTACAATTCTGTACAAATTTGAGGATCAGCTTTTGCATTTCTGGGGGGAAAAAAGGCTGCTGGAATTTTGATAGGGGTTACACTGAATTTGCGGATCGTTTTGGGTAGTACTGACATCTTAGCAATATTAAGTCTTCCTGTCCATGAATATGTGATGATGTCTTTCCATTTAATTAAGGCTCCTTTAAATTTCTGTCTGCAGTGTTTCATAGGTTTCACTGTACAAGTCTTTCCGCCTTGGTTGAATTTATTTCTAGTTATTTTCTTCTTTTAGATGCTATTTTAAATAAAATTACTTTCTTAATTTCCTTTCAGATGGTTCACTGCACACATATAGAAACAATGGGTTCCTCTGTGTTAATCTTCTTCCCTGCAACTTTGCTGAATTTGTTTATTAGCTCTAGTACCTTTTGTGCAGATTCTTTGGGATTTTCTACAATAGGATCATGTCATCTGCAAATCGGGATCGTTTTAGTTCCTTCTTTGTAATTTGAATGATTATTATTTCTTTTTCTTATCTAAGTGCTCTGACTAGAATTTCCAGTACGATATTGAATAGTAGTGGTGAAACTGGCATCCTTGTCTTGTTCCTTATCTTAAGGGGAAAGCTTTCAGTCTTTCACCATTGAGTATGGTGTTAGTTGTGGGTTTTAATAAACGTCCTTTATTTTGTTGAGGAAGTTCCCGTCTGCACCTGTTTTTTAAGTGTTTATATTATGAAAGGATGTTGGATTTTGTCAAATGCCTTTTTTGTTGTTTATTGAGATAAGCATGTTTTTTTCCTTCATTTTTTTTAATGTGGTATATTACACTGGTTGACTTTTTTATGTTGAACTACAATTTCATTATTTCTTAAAAAGATAATTAATTTCAAAAGATGTATTACTATATAAAAACTATGCTCTGAGCATCATTATTTCATTCAACACATATTAACCATACACTCTGGCACTGTTCTAAGTACTGAGTGTAGTTCACACCAGTAAATTAAACAGACATATCTACCCTCCTGGAGTAACATTCTGGGAGAGGAGACAAAATAAGAAAGATAAGTAAAATACAGAGTATGTTAATTAGTACAAGTGATAAGGAAAGAATATAAAGCAGCAAAGGGGGCAGAGAGCATGATGAGGTTGAGATTTTAGATAGAGAGGGCTATCTAACTTGCAACATTACAGTTTACAAACATGTCCATAACTCAGCACTGCTTGAGAAATAGAGAAAAACACTCTTAGTGAAGAGGAAGAAATTGCCTCAACAAATGTAGTGTCTTTCCCACAACAATCCCCTGCCAAGCCAAAAGCCTTATTAGGAAATCCCGTTTCCTTTTGGCTCCATGTCCTCCACCAACAGGTACTGAGCCTGATGTCAAATATAATGTGGGTTTTGTGTGTTGTGAGCCAGTGAGGGCATAAATGGCACAAAATACTGCCCTCCACAACCAGAACAAGGATGCAGAATCCATCAAGTGATAAAAGAGTAGGTCTCCAAAATCATAACCCACCCTTCTAATTGTCATCCCTTTTACTTATTTTTAATAGCTGAAAATATTCAGGACTGTGCATTTGTCCATAACTCCCACAGGCTAGTTTCCTGACACTGAATGATTCTTTTAGAAGTTAAAAAAAGTTAAGTCGTCTTTTCATTTCTGACTCCAACATGCTAACAGAATTTGAACATATTCATCTGACCTTCAGAATAAATGAAAAATGTAGAATGAGAATGAAGAGCAGGCATGCTGTTTGACCCACTGATTTTAACATGGAAGCTGCAACTGAGTGCCACTTAAGTAAATCATAGAAATAGACAGAAAATATATCTAGGGTTGTTAAGCAGATATTATACAGGTTAAACATGACCTAACTTAAATTACAAAACAGCGGCATACTTCTCAATAGCTACGTAGATTTTTAATAGGGAGCTTCCTAGAGAAGACAATCATCTGACTTTGCATCTGAGCAATGTTTCTTTCAGCCTCGTCCAGCTCACTCTCCTCTCTCCCATCACAGCAGGCAGGATGCACCATGAGCAACGGGAAACTGCACTTCCCAGCCCCGTGGCCAGGCCGACGCCAGGGACAGGTGCACGCCGGGATGTGGAGTGTAGCCCGTCAGGCCATGAATTCACTAATCCAGCTTTGTCTTAAAACCCTGGGGTGGGGTGGGGCTGAAGGGAAGGAGGGTTTCACACGCCCCATCTACAGGCCCCATCTACAGGGATGTGCAGCTCAAGCAGTCCGGCTCTGAAGGCCCCAAAGGGTACTTCTGTAGGCAATGGCTCCATCCTTCCACAGCCGGTCACTCCGAGTGGAAGGCCCTAGGTGCACAGTGACCTCCAAACTATCCCTGTGGCAGACAGTCTTGGTTACGTCGTTCATTTACACACAGAGAAAATGAAGACTTGCTATTAAGATTTTGCGCTTAAAAGGCAACAAGGGGCTTCCCTGGTGGCGCAGTAGTTGAGAGTCCGCCTGCCGATGCAGGGGACACGGGTTTGTGCCCCATTCCGGGAAGATCCCACATGCCGCGGAGCGGCTGGGCCCGTGAGCCATGGCCGCTGAGCCTGCGCGTCCGGAGCCTGTGCTCCGCAACGGGAGAGGCCACAACAGTGAGAGGTCCGCGTACCGCAAAAAAAAAAAAAAAAAAGGCAACAAGTATAACCAGACATTTAATAAGGAAAACCAAAGTATTGAAATGAGGCTACTGTTTGACATGAGCTCAAAAAATGTAGGGGAATGAAAATATGCAATGCCTAATTTTATTAATCAGATTAGAGCAACTCTATAGAAAATTACTATTCTTTGCTCATCAACACAGATAAGGCAATGTAAACACTTCCCTATTGCTACTGTGCCCAAACACTTCTCTGCTGAGCTATTAGCCAGAGTTTCATATTATAAAAATCATAATAGAAAATTGTGGCCCAACAGCTGGATGCAGAGTTCCCAGCAATATGGAGAAACAGTTGTGTTTATGCAGAGATCAGTCTTTCAAACTGAGAGATCTCCAAAGCTCCATTTGTACTTAAAAGGCTTGTTTTTTTTGTTACCCAGTAAATAACTCATTCATATTCTACAAAGAAAACCCTCTAAAATGGGAGAAAAACCCATATTTAATATTAGGGAGGGAAATGGGGCTGAAATCAAGAAAAGCAGTCTATTTCCCCCAGCTTCTTGGACTAGATTAAAGCTTGCCTTTATAATTTAAAGTAGCCTCTACTTTTTCCACATTTGTAAGAGGCAGAAATTTCATGAAAGGCTGAGAGGCACGATCCCAAGTGCAGAAATTATGCCAGAGAACATGTTGAGAAACACATTTTTTAAAAAAGAGATCATGCGTCCTTTTCTCTTATTCTGCAGCACATTTTTCTTAGCTGCTGTGTTCCTCCAGGATGGAGGGGCAGTGTCAAGATGGTGTGAAACCTAGCTCCCTGCCAGTGGTCGTCAGGAGTGTCAGGGAACCGTGCTGAGTCAGGATCAAGCGTCAGAGTTGTGCTGGGAGCGCCCACCACAGGGTGTAAATCAGAGTCTCTGGAAGACACTGTGTATGTATGCTCGTCAACGATCTCAAAAAAAATGACAATTTGGGAGATGAGTGTCAAGAAGTGTTTTTAAGCCTGTTTGAATATAAAATAAAACAACAGAACGGAGCTGCTTGTTCACAGGCAACAAAGGGAGTACATCCTGTTTGTCCTCAGTCCCGCGGCCGCTGGCTGCCTGGCTCTTCCAGACCCAGGCTGGGGGACGGTGCCAACAACTGGACGGCGGGGCCCGGCAGGCCGTGCCCTTCCACAGATGAAGGAAGAGAAAGGCGTTCTCTTCGGAGACCAAGAAGAGGTCTGGGGAAAGGAGGGCCCGAGAGTCTGTCCTGCCCGTGCAGGTCCAGGAAGAGGTCAGCATTCCCCCACAAGCACACACGGCACTGAATCTGGAAACTGCTGTCTGCAGGGAACCACCAATCGCTTCACAGAGATTCTGACAGGCAACGGGCCTGAGGGCAGCAAGGCACCCTCGGGTTGCCGCCAAAGGGCTGCACTTGCCTGTCAGCTGCCCCCCAAGAACCAGGGAGGCCCTCAGGGCAGCCCACCTCCACGCAGATCCCCCAGGATCTCCCCCCAGAGAGCACCTTTGCCCTCCTCCAGTCTCGGCAGCGAACTGTTCACCAAAAGGTCTGAGCCCTCTGGCTCCTTCAGCGCAGAGGAGTTCCTGGATGGGGCTTTGCTTGGGGTCTCTGTACTCCCGGCCACATCCTTACTGTCCCCGCTCCGCCCCTGAAAAGCCACCAGCACCCAGACTGCCTGGCCTCCTGGACCACCTCCCTGCTGCGCTTTGCGGCCATGTTCATCTCAGACCACACCTCACTTCTCAGTATTTATTGACTGACAGTGTCTGAGAAGATCCTAAAAGGACAGAGGCCACGGACAGGGCAGGCTGGGCGCAGGGCCTCCTGGGGCCGACTTCCTTCCCCAGAGGTTGAGGAGCACTAATACGGGGCCGCACACCCTCTGGGCATCTCCCCTTACCCCTGTGCCCTGACGCCTCTGCTGAAGCCTTCCTTACACATCTCGTTTGAAACAGCCCAAAGCGCAGATGGCAGATATCACTATCCCGTTTAAGAAAAAAAGAAGGAAAAGAAGGAGAGAGAGAAGTGGAGGGGAGAGTCAGATGGGAGAGAGGGAAGAGGAAAAAGATGAGGGAATATATGTGTGTTTCAAAGTTTAACTCTGGTGCAGGAAGGTAGGAAGCAGAAAACTAGACGTGTTGTAGCAAAACATCCTCCCCCAAATCACTGGGAAGATGTGTGAGAAGAGCCTGGAGAAGGGGTGCCTGGGCTCTGACCAGGATCCACGATGAGTTTCCCACACACAGCAGAGCCCTGTAAATAAGTTTCCTCAACTACAGTAGTGACTTGACTCCAGGTGGGGCTCCCTGTAGAGAGATGCTCCAGAAGAGCTGGCTCCCAGCACAGACCCAGGCTGGCAGTGGCCCTTTTCTGGCCCTGCTCTTCAGGTGAAGGGGCACCTTCTTCCACCCCCTGGTGTGTGCCTGGGCCAGGCTGGGTGCTGGGACCCAGGACACCCTCCTGGGCAGGTGGAGCTGTGCAGAAGCCTGGACGCCTGCCCAGAGGGGCTGGGCAGCTCCTCCCTAGGGAGCAGGTGGCACTGCAGGCTGCCCGGGGCCACGCCAGCACCTTCGGGGGCCGCACCACATCCCATGGGAGACGGTGGCTGGGGTTGACTAGTTGATGTGCTGTTGAGTCCTGTGACCTTTCGTTACATGTGTTCATTTCCATTTTGCAGCTTTCTTCTCCTCTCGTGGGGCAGTATCATTTTTTTCCCCGTTTCCGATATTTGCATGGGCCCTCGAAAATCTGGGAGACTCCAGGCTCTCTGCCTGCGTCCTGCTCGGATAGAAACCCGGGTCTTGGAGCCAGGACGCACAGCAGCTGAAGGGTCCTCCGCCCGGCTCCGCTCTGGTCCCGTGTGTGTGTGTGTGTTTGTGAGTGTGTGTGAGTGTGTGTGTGTATACAGGTAACCCCGCATCAGTCTACTTTCTATCCTCTGCAGGTGAGGACCACCAAGTCTAACAGAATCTGGATCGCCCAGCACAGTGACAGGTGCACATGAACCCACTCACTAAACACTGACGGGATACCTGCGAGTTTCCATGCCCTGTGTGTGCCTTGGGGACCCAGCAAAGTGCACCAAGAGGAATACCTGATGAATGGACGAGTGACCCACAGGTGATCATGACTGTAGCTGTGGCCTCAGGGCTGCTGTACGAATGCAGGGCTTCCTCACTCCCCAGCAGGTATGCCTGAGCCCTGAATGGCATGCACATGGCACCCTGCCCACCTCATCTCTGCCAGGTGCCAGGCCCTGAGGCTCAGATGAGCTCTGGGGAGGGCCAGGTGGGCTCCTGTACCCTCCCCGCAGAGAGAGCCATCCTCCAATTTGGACAGACCCAGCGATCTCAGCAGACAAGCCCTGGCTGTTGCCCACTCACTTGGGTGTCTTTCACCTGACTGACTACTGCAAAGTGAAAGCAAGCAAATAGGGGAGGGTGCATCTTGGTGTTCAAGATTATGAACAGAATGGAGTCATTGGTTAATATGAGCCAGGACAAAACTGTAAGGCAGAAATTCAAAATTCTATATATTTAATTTACTGTAAGGCATTTAAATCATCCCTTTAAACTTGGTATACTGGAATTCTTTTGCACATTTACATGACACATTTAGAACCTCTTTCTAGAGCTTAGATCAACATGTCATCTAGAGAAACATCAACCACGAACAAGACAGAACCTGATCTATTTGATGAAAAGGCCACCTCCTGTCGCCACTGAAAACATTTCTCCTCCTCGTCAACTGCCTTCAGCCCCAACAGTCGTACTAAGGGGCTCTTCTGTCTCCATAGTCCCAGAAAGGCAGCACAGCTCATCAAGGAGCTGGGCGGTCCCTCTCAGAGATCACCACCACGTAAACAGAACCCACCACCCAACGCGGGGCGGGAGTGGCGCCCTCCTGCTCGGCCCCATTTGAGCCGCAGCAGCCCCGAGCCCCCGCGGCTTGAGCCTATTTCACTGCTGCGATCACAGATTTCCATCTCCGCCAGTGTGCGGCTAGGTGCCAGACTGGATTCACACACTGTGTCCTGACTGTCCCCCACGAATAGATTACACAGGAACACTGGGGGCAGGGGCTGGCGAGTGATGACAAGGGTCACAGTGGGAAAGGCAGACCCGGTGACGACGGCCGGAGTGAGCGGCACAGGGAGGCACTCATGTGACATGGGAAACGCCGTCTGCCTGGTGACTTCCAGCAAACACCTGAAAATAATCACATGATTTACCAAGAAACACCTCTTCTGGATAAATGTTGCGTCCAATATTTATCTCATTCAAGTTAATAACAGAAGTAAAGTCACTGATTCAGGTGCTTTTTTGAGCCACGGGGACTCCTGGGATCACAATCGTTTTCCCTGCCAGCAGGTGGAGAAAACCCAGGCCCAAGGCGGTAACGAACCAAGGTCACTGCCCAGAGTAGCAGACAGAGCCTCTGACTCTGATTCTAAGCCACTCGTGTGACAGGAGCAACGCACAAATCTATCGTCATTCACGATAAAAACAAGTTTCAGTGCTGGGCCTCCAAAAAAAATATTGTTAAGGGTCCTTCCCCTTGCAAACGTCACACCCAAAGTTCCCAGGTAACACCAAGATACCGTGTCACACTGCAACAACTCCCAGGCCTCCTTACCTCTATGATGTGGGCACTTGAACACACGGCAGCAGAGAAACAAAGTCCATCATCACTTGTTTCCAAAGGGAAAAGAACTGGACCCTGTATCTTTCCTCAAATACAGCCCCTGCTGTTATTCAAATGTTACATTCACACACAATAAAACCCTGTGACACACGCTCACACACATGCGTGCGTACACACACACCCCAGGAGTTAGGAGGGGAACAGGGAGGAACTAACTGGTAAAGGAAACAGACATCCGGCTGTAAGATGAACAAGGTCTGAGGACCTACCGTACAACTCGGTGACTATAGGTGGCAACACTGTTGTACAAATGAAATTTTTGCTAAGAGTAGAACTTAAATATTCTCACCAAAAAAAAAAAAAGGACAAAAGCGGTAAATATGTGAGGTGATAGATGTGATAATTTACTAGGTGGCGGGAATCCTTTCACAATGTGTACATATATCAAATCACCACAATGTACACGTTAAACATCTTACAATTTTGTCAACTATACCTCAATAAAGCTGATGTTTTAAAAAATTTAAAGCAAGCTGCAAAGTACAACCAAGATTTTTGACTGTTCTGACTGTGTTTCTTCAACTCCCAGCCCTGGCTGACTGGTAACCCCAGACCCCAGACCCCAGCTCCCTGGTGGCTCCGCTCGACCCCCCAGCCCATGAGCTGAGCGTCTGCCTGAGTCTCCCGGAATCAGGCCTCTCCCCTCGGAGGCTGGATCACCCTCCAGTGACTCTACTCCATGGCCTCCACCCTGAAATAACCACGCTCCCCTCCCTCCCTCCCCAGCAGTGAGACCCCCGAATGGGGGCGGGGGTGGGCTGTGGGGGGGGACCCCTCCTAGCTGGTGCAGCTCTGACTACCTATCTATTCAACTCCTGATGTGCTTTCACACCCATTCCTTCAAACTCTTTTTTTTTCTTTTTTTACATAATCATAACAATCACAGCAATAAGACTCTTTTCAAAACCTGTTGAAAAGCCAGACCTCTCCCCCCTTTACCTTCCCTGTAGTGTCTCAGATGGCGACTTCAAGTTCACCTGAAGGCCACCTGCTCTGTGGACAAGGCAGGGTCCTTCCAGGGGCTCCCCCTCTGTTTGTCTATAAGGTTCCCTTGCCTATAAGGTGGGGCTCAGAGCTAGGTGCTCTCTCAGGATCTGCATGGGTGTAACTGCCTTGTCTCACAGCCTCACTCTCCTACTCAAAACCCTTCAATGACTTCCTTCAGAATAGAGAATAAAAACTACTTGGCCCAACATCCCGGCTTTCTGTAATCTGGCCCCAATCTACCTTTCTAGTAATGCTCCTTAAAATCAGCCCTGACCTCCAAGCAAGCTGGCTTTTCGTGACCATTCCCCCACCTGCCAGGCTGCTCATGAAAGAGAGTTCTCCAAGGCCCCCACCCACGATGGGTCTGCCTTGGGCACCCATGCGCCAGTGCTGTCTCACACTTGGCACTGGAGAAATTGCCCCAAACCTCTATGGATCTTCTCAAGGACACCAGTTTACCACTAGATGGAGACCACATCCTGTACCCCTCCACGCCCCCATACTCTGCACCCTGTGCCCATCACATGCTCAACACTCACAAAAATACTCTCCATGAAATACACCCCCAAAAGGATGTGTTGCTACTACTTAGGGTACCATTTTCTATGAGTAACCACCCCAAACACATTTTCTCTAGAGCACTCTCCACGCCCCTGTCCTGTTCTGAAAATTAATCAGTCCTGGCACCTGGTTTTTCTGGGAGAAGCTACCTGCACTGTCCATCAGTCCCTGTTACTCCAGGTTAAATGTCCTGACACGAGAATGAACACAGAGCCACAAGGGCCTGAGGAGGCAGCAGCCATGGCTCCTGCGGCCTTGTGGGGTTGCAGGTGCCCTGGGACATCTTTAAAACCCTCTCCATTTTTTAAGGTCAGACTGGCCTTTAAGAACTTGGATTCATGCAAGTCTCCTCCGCAAGAAGCAGACGACACTCGGCATTTCTATCTTCCAAGCACACATAACAGGAAGGGGCTGTATTTTCTTGGTTGTCCTTCTGTGGAAACTATATCAAGTCACAGACATAGACCTGAATCAAGTCGCAGAAGGTATATCACTGTCCTTGCCTGGCTCAGCCGCCCACACCTCCCAAGACAGGGAGAGCTGCCTGCTTCCAACCCTGATGGATAGAGAGGCTGCTGGTCTGAGCACGTTCCCAGGAACAACACCTGGGTTCCCCCAGGGATCTAAGGAGAAAAGGGTCAGAGGGTAACTCAAGTTCCTTTTTCTCCCATTTTTTAGAATAAGTGAATAAAGGAAGCCCAGAAGCCCCAGAAGATGAAGGGATAAAGATAAGGAGGCAATACGCCCAGGCATCCCTTTGGAAACAGGTGCTGCCAATGTGAGGGTGGGGCCTCTTCCCAAAGACGGGAACCACACCTCACTGTTCCAGCCAAGTCCCCCCAGGAAATCTCGGGGGCCCCTGACACGGGCAGACGATGTTCTGCTCCTCTGATGACATGAACAGAACCAAGAGGTGTTGCGGTTCACTCTCCAGACACCCAGGCTGTCGTCAGCTGGCATCACACCCCGCATGGCACCCAGATGCCACGATAAGCGCTCCTTGCAGCTTGTCCAAAGCGGGGAGAATTTATGCCCGACATGTAGCTGACGGGACGGCAGGCAAGAGATTCAGGGAAGGGCGAAGCGTCTCTGAGAGATGGCTATGCCTTCGGGACGACCCAGAAGACAATTCTAAGAGCCACTCTGGGAGGTCGGCTCGCTTGCTGCCTGTGGCTCCAGCTCCTGAACACAAGAGCTCATTCCTTCTTTTCCAGGGATCCTGTACTTCATGATTAGTTTTCATCTTTGATTTCCTTTTTCTTTCCAAGCAGGAGGAAGCAAAGACCACCTAGCTTTCCAGCTGCTGTTAGCTCTTAGGACATGACAAGAATGGATGAAGGAGTGAAAAAATGATTATTGCTAAACTTAGGTTGCTGGGAGTTTTTTCCAAACCAAAAGCCTACGCTGGCGTCTGCTCTGAGACGTAACTAAAAGAGCTCCAAGCCGGGTGGCTGATTCTGTGGTTGGGCCTGCGGGGGGGTACCTTCTGCAGGACAGGACACGTGCTGTGATGACTGAATCTCAGCTCTATTTCTGCAGTTCCTCAAAGAGGGTCCCTTCCAAGCTTTACTACAGACCCTTTTGGGTAATTTTTCTGAGGCAAATACGTGACTAAGGACATGAAGTCCAACAACGAGGCCCCTCCCAGGTAAGCTGCATCTGCTCCGCCTGTCAGTGCCCCTCCCCCCATAACTTCATCCTGAGAGCACAGACCCACCCTGCCCCCGCCCCATTCAGACTGTGAGTTTTCGTGGGTAGAAAGTCACTACTTATGTCACATAAACCCCACTCCTGGCACTGGGGAAACACTGAGCAAAGCGACCATCGGAAGGTGCCGTGTCTCAGGGTGCAGCCGAGTGGGTGCTCATGAGGGCTCCACCTCCCTGCCTCCAGCACCATTAGCAGAGTGGCCGGTCACAAAAGCCAGCTCTGGAAAGTTCTCAGAGATTCATCAGAAAAGAAAGCATGCCAGGTGAGTCTCTAAAACCCTCCCTAATTAAGAGGCTAAACCCTGGAAATGAACAGTCAGGACACACGGTGTCAACCGGAGCAGCTCCAGGCTCAGCAACACACATGACCGATCCGGTCCCTCGTCTGTGTCCCACCGTCCAGGGCAGGGTGTGTCTGGGTGAGCTCACTCGGCGTCCTGCAGCGGCGGAGCGCAGTCTAAATCAACAGCACCATCCACTTACACCTTTCCCTTCACGCTCTCCCTAATGCCCGATATTAGTTGAGTTTGTATGAAAACTGATCCGAAAGAGAGGGCCTCTTCTCTCCCCCGACACCGCATCCCCCTCCCCCAGGAAGCAGGCTCGCATTGATTTCTGTCTGATTACACGAGGGCCTGCCCTGACTTTCCCGTTACTTAAGCCGGCGTCTCAGTGCGTGTCCTCAGAGACCGGGTTCCGCTCAGGCAGGGCCGTCTAGACAGTATTCATGACCCATCTGTCTGGCAGGCCCGCGGACGGCAAACTCTATTAGAACTGAAGCCGCGCCTCCCGCCCGCTCTCCCTTTGCAAAGCAGGAATCTGACACTGAAAATTACTATCATTGTTGCAGTTCTCAAAATAGCACTGCCAGACTTTCATTAACATCCACGCTAGACTACTAAATATTTAAAGAAGTGGATAAATTTCATCTGAAGTGGGACAGCCCCGTACACATGAAAGCAGTAACAGAATCAAAATGTAAATCTAAGAGGTTGTTTTTATCCAGTAAATTTAGTGTCACAGCAGGAGGAAAGGAAGCCTAGGGTTTACTGAAACTCCCTCCCATTTGTTCTCTGCCTTTGTTTATTTGAAAAGGCAGAGTTGCCTTCCAAGACCTTACAAGATTTTAATTGACAGAAAACCGTCTTGGAGAAACAGAGGCACAAACCAAAGGGGCGGGCAGGGAGGGGCCCTTCTGGCATGAAGGAGGAGGGTGAGCCTGCCCCTCTGTGGGCAGCGGGGAAGCTGCTGCACCCTGACCTTGTTTAAATGCCATCCTGGGTCATTTACACACAAGCCAGTAATTGTTTTGCCATGGATTCTTTTTTTAAGTTGAAAAAGGGGTGGGCAGCCCTGTCAAAAGAACACACACTGCTGTGCAGAACAGCTTGGTTCAAGGCGAGCGGCCTCTACTACTGGCCTTGACCAAGGCAGGAGCCATCCCACCAACATCCCTGCCCTGGGGCAACACAACGCACTGGGAGACCATCCCACCCTCCCTGTGGAGACCACATTGGAGTGTGATCCACTGAGGGCATCTGGAGGGGCCATAGAGCTCACAAGACCCGGTGATGCATCAGGGGTACAGGGCTAACAGCCCACGTCTGGCCAAGAGGGGGGGCTCTGTGCTCACAGCAGGTGAAGGGGAGTAAGCAGTGGCAGAAATGGAGGCACCCTGTTCAATGGATCCCACCAGTTCCCGTGTTCACATTTCCACCCTCCTGATCAGAAAGGAAAACGGAAAGGGGAACTGACTTCCAGCAGGTCATATATATATATAGGACACAGCCGGGCAAAACTGAAGAAGGGATTAATTACTCCATCAATTTGTAGAGGAAACCTGAAGGAACTCAACAAAACCAATGATCCCTGATACAGTAGGGATCCTGGGTTAATATTTTGGAATCTACTTGAAAATCCAGGATGAAATGAAGATTACCATCGTCTATGTATCAATTAAAAACTGCCATATAAACAATTGCTCTTGGAGCCCTCACTTCTATGGGCCTTCATAACCATACATTGTTTGTTTGATCTCCACCCTACAAACCTTTAAAAACTGATGCGTAAATCCTTATCCAACTAAAAAAATATCATGAGAAAACAAACACCTAGAAGCAAAAACAAACAAACAAAAACCACAGCCTGAATTTAGTTCCTCGCTTCAACATGTTCTAGCTGGGTGACCCTGAATAAATTACTTAACCTCCCTGAGCACTGCTCTCTAGGCAACCTTTTTAGATTTCTAGGTTTTGAGATAAATGACATGAGGCATGTAAACAGCCGGCACTCAGCAAATGGCAGCTCTCTGCCCACCTCATCCCCATCCTAAGAAGCCACAGGCCTTCAGAGAAACTCCTTGCACTGCTAATCATCAGAGAAGTACAGCCATGTTGCTGCTCTGCGTTTGGTAAGTGGTGATGAGATGAGTGGGAAGCAGCAATGAGTGAAGCGCCGGCTGGTGTGTCCTGGCGCCTGGCTGTCAACATTTAAGATGGGGAAGGAGTGGAGGGCTGGCCCAGCACAGCGCCCTCCGCAGCAGCATATGGGCTACTCGTCCACGGGGCCTTTGCTGAGAAACACGAACTACTTCGAAAGACAAGATTGAGGGCAACAGCAAGAGTTTAATGTGGACTGTCAGAAAGTAGTACTGTGTCTACGTTACATTTTCTGGGCTTTGGTAACTATACTATGGTTATGGAAGAGAATGTCTTTTTCTTAGGAAATACACATTTAAGTATTTTTGGGTGAAGAGACATGGTGCCTGCAACTTACTACGTGCAAGGCATTATTCTAACTGCTTTACCTAAACTATTTTACTAAATCCTTAGAACAATCCTTTGAGGGAGATACCAATACTATTATTGTCTTCGTTTCACAAAGGAGAAAAATCAAGGTATAAGGAGGTTAAGCAACTTGCCTAACGCCACAATCAGTGAGTGGGGACTGCAGACTGTAACTCAGGGCCTCATCTTGGGGCCAGCACCGTTTGCAGGGCTATTTACAGCACAGCCAGCAGCAGTACAAAGCCGATCCCGGGGACACACTGGCAGGAAGCGGGACCTGCGCTGGTAGACTGACCAGGTCACTGACACGACAGGCAGCGCACCCACACGTGCCAGTGCACGCACACCTAATCTAGTCAAGTCTCCTCTGGGCCCTGCACAAACCATCCCTTCCTGTGCCCCAGGAGGGCTTGTCTCCCAGGGGCTCTGCACTGGGAAACTGAGACCCCAGTAGAGCACAGGGCATCCTGCCACACTGGCGGCCACAGAATGAACCCCAACTAGAGTAGGGACATACTCCAGTGAGTTTGGGTGTTGGCGGTAACCAATATACACCGTAATGACAGACAATTTGGGGAACAGACCTTACATCCCCTCTCTCTGTGTCCTATCACGCAGGCTGCCAGGGCTGAATAAGTATTCTCACCCTCCACGTCTACTTGCAGGGCACTAGGCCATGCAAAACACAAGTTTTTTTTCATCCTCTGGTCCGACTTGAGTTTTCAAAAATAATCACATTCAATAATCTGCAAAAATACTGATTCACTATGCTGTACACCTGAAACTAACACAATATTGTAAACCAACTATACTTGCATAAAAAAATTTTCTTTAATTTTTAAAAAGCTTATCAAGTAGGAACAGAGCCCTATAGCTAATATAGAAATAAAATTTGCAGTTAAAAGCATTTGTACAATGAAAATCCTAAGCCCAGATGGCTTCAATGGTGTATTTCATAAAATATTTGAAGAAGAAATAATAGCAATTCTACATAATCTCTAATCTATTGATGCATATAACACAGAGGAAAATCAAAATAATTATGCTGGATGAAAGAAGCCAAACAGAAGAGTGCACACATTATGATTCCAGTTATATAAACTCTAGAAAATACAAACCAATCTATAGAGACACCAATCCATCAGTGGTCGCCTGGGGTGCAGACAGGGAGGTAAGACAGGAAGGGACCACAGGGGAGTGACAAACATGTTGGGCAGATGGACACACCATGGTTAATTTGTGATGGTTTCATGGGTATATTCCTATGTAAAACTTACCAAATTGTAATTGCTAAATATGTGCACTTTCCTGTGTGTCAATTATACCACAAAAGCTGTTTAAAGATAGATATATAGCCAACTGAAAAAACATAAAGTAAAAAAAAAAAAAATCACATTCATCCATTCACTCAGCACATATTTATAGGGCCACTCACTGTATATTGTATACGCCACACACTGTATACTATATATGCCATGCAATGTATACTATATATGCCACGCACTATGGGAGGCACTAAGGCTAGAGCTGAAACCCTTGTAGTCACTGTTCAACTAAGGGCCATGCTGACAGCTTGCTGGGAAGTAGCAGAGGAAGGATAAATGGTTTTCAATTCAATTCAACAGATCCTTTTCAAGTGCCGACATGTACAGTCCGTGCTACGTTAGGAGTGTCAGGGCTTCCAAAGATGTGAGCATAGCCCCTGTCTTCAAAGAGCTTAACACCTGAAATCATTCTTGTCCACATGTGATGATGAAGCAGAACAGTCAACACCTTAAGAGGGATACAAGATGTTGTAGGGTTCCAAGCAGGAAAATTTATTTCTGGCAAGGGAGAGGGGATCAGGAAAGTGACCAACCTGATGTAACTGGCAAAACACTAAGACAGAAAATACCAAAAGAACTGTCTGGTCTGGGGGTGGAGGAAGAAATAACTGGTCCAGCTTTGAATGCTCAGGAGTTGGAGAGGTTTGGGAGAAGCCTTACAAGCAGAGTTGGATACTTCATCTGAGCTGGAGATAAGAATACGGGCGTGGCTTTGATGCCAAGTGGTGTCTAGAATTCCACAGACAAGGGCAAGGACCAGGCTGGAACCTGGCGGACAGAGGAGCCACCACAGAGAAGGAGCAGCTGGAGGTGTCCAGGGAGACCTGGACCCTAAGGGAACGGAGAATCTCAAAGAGGAGATGATGAACCTTACCGACTATGGAGAAAAGGCCAGAAAGAGAAGAAATGGGAAAAAAAAAATCCATGGGATCTGGCCGTGAACAAGCAACCCAGCAAAAGCAGCCAGGGGAGAGCAGTGGTGAGTAAGAAGGGTCTAGAGAGGACGGGTGGGGGCGAGCTGAGCTGCACTGGGAGGGAAAGGGACAGGGCAGGCCCGGCCAGGGCAAGCGCAGGGGAGGGCAGGGGAGGGCTCCACCCCAGAACGGCAGGGACCTTAGGGCTGCTGGGGGCCCTCCCTAACAGAGGCTAAGCTGCCCTTGGGTCTTCGAGGCCGATGCAGCAGCGGGCAGTGGGCTCAAAGGCACAGGCGGTCAGAAGGCACTTGGGGAAGTCAGAGGGAGGAAGGTGAAGGTGAAGGTGAGGGGCCTGGAGGAGAAGGAAGGATCAGCCAGGGGAGGTGACAGAGCGGCTGGTGAGACCCCTGGTGCTGGGGGACAGGACCCTGCACTCCTGGAGTCTCACTTCCTTGAAGTTAAACAGGCCACTGAGAATCACAGAATCCTAGATAAAATTGTAACAGGGAGGAGCCAATCCTGACTCCATCTGTTTCTTTTACTTTAACCTTTGCTGCCCGCTGCTTTTGTTCACTAAAAGGATACTGTCTAGCAGACCTACTAGAGAATGGACTTGAGGACATGGGGAGCGGGAAGGGTAAGCTGGGACAAAGTGAGAGTGGCATGGACATATATACAAAAGGATTTAGACCTTATTTGAAGAGTAGTGGAAGGTCCCTGAAGGATTTTAAGCAAGGAAGTCCCACAGTCAAATTTGTATCTTAATCAAAAAGGTCACCCTGACTCCTGTGTAGACACTGAATTGAATGGGGATAAGAATGGATGTGGGGAAACCACCCAGAGGTGGTCACTGGGACTAGGTTTGTGGCTGTGATGGTAGGGCAGATTCTAATGTAACAGGGAAGAGCCAAGTTGGACTCCATGTTGGATCCGTTTCTTTAACCTTTGCTTTCTGCTGCTTTTGTTCCCTAAAAGGATAGTGTGTATACATAATGCTCTGCCTGGGGGAACCCTGCCCCTCTGCCTGAAGGTTAAACCAAAGTGACTTTGTTCAGGGAAACATCTGGCCCCTGTTCCACCTGTGGATGGCCGCAAGAAAGAAGAAATTAACACATCCCCTCCTCGAGGCTGGCCATTCCAGGGGATATTTGCAAAACTTATGGCCTTTTTACTTTACTTCCTCATCTCCTCCCCCTCTCTGTGCTAAGAAAGAAACTGGCATCCAAACCCCCATAAGATGGTTTTTCGGACACACTAGTCTGTCATCTTCTCTGTCTGCCGGCTGTCCGAATAAAGTCGTATTCCTTGCCTCAACACCTCGTCTCCCAATTTACTGGCCTGTCATGCGGTGAGCAGAGCGAGCTTGGACTCGGTGACAAAACCTGGGAGCTGGTCACACCCAAGTGCAGCAGAGGTTGTTCCTAAAAAGTTCCGTGTACACAACTAGACATTTTAATTCATCCGTTCAGAATGACACTGATCACCTCTGAAGCGCTAGAGGGAACCTTCTCATTATTAAGAAAACTGATGCATTATGAGATCCACTTCCTGGTAATCACATAGTAAATGGGAGTTTCTCATTATAGAAGTATCCCCACTAGTAAATGGAGAAAAAAGGGCAGAATTAGGTCATGACTGCTTTGCAACCCCCCAATAACTGATGATAATCACATAACAGGACGAGCCCCATGATGTGGACAGCAGGACCTCAGAGCGGCTTCATTCACACCTGAGCCTCCCCAAACTTGGAGACCCGACCACTGACAGACAGGAAGCCTGAGGGGCGGTGAGCACACGTCCTGGAGAAGCAGGGCACAATCTGGAGCGTGAGACACTGCCACCAGACAGTCCAGACCTTCCACCCAGATCACGGCGGTGCGGCGGGGGCGGGGGCGGGGGGTGGGGGGCGGTGCATGGCGCAGATAGGAAACACTCCTCAGGGGACAGCACAGCATCCTGGAACAACGCTTAGGGCCCCTTTGGATCCTGCTTCAAACAAACTGTAAACAGAACAAAACAATTTATAAGACAGCTGGAGGAATAAGAATGTTATTAGAGAATTATCGTTAATGAAATAAACAGAAAAAATAAAGGTCCGGTCTCTGTGAAGCCTGGTTGTGAATAGGTTTCTACATGGTTACGAACATGGTCCCAAATACACAGTGCTGATGTTCAGTGACTTGCTGTGCGGATGTCTGTGTACACTGTACGCGACTCAAGATGTCACGCTGACACCTTGAACTCACAGTGCTGTGTGTCGACTCTATCTTGACAAAGCTGAGTGAGGGATGAAGGAATAAAGTCCTGGGGAGGTGGGGAGCAGACAGCCAGACATGGGGCACAGGGGAGCACAGCTCGGTGACAAGGAGAGTACCAGTCTCTTTGGAAAAAACTGATGAAGGTGGGAAGAGCTGGAGAGCTGGTCTGGGAAGAAAGACACTCAGCTCAGATTTTAATGTGCTGAACTTATCTTATTTGGTTGTTATTACCCTAAACAGCCCTGGGCAAAAAAAACAGCTTCCTTCTGAAAAGTCCTGAAGTTAAAATCCTGGCTGAATCAGGGAACTTTATTAGCATCAGCTCATCTGACTTTGAGATTCAGGTTTACTAGGCCACCAATGAAGAAAGAAGCAAAGAGCCACCAGTAACGGTGAGAGTGCCACCCTCTCCTCCCACACACACCCCCATGTCGGACCACCTCATTCACTGGAGGTGAAGCTGTCGCAGGGACCCCTCTGTGCTCCCCAGCTCCAGGGCATGACTCCTGAGCAGTGACTGAGGAAGGCCTGCTCTTGCCAACGCCTTCAAAGCACATGGTTCCTCCAAGGCTGCTCAATGCCTGCTTGTCAGAAGCCAGGGAAACTGCTCCCGCCACCAAGATGTGGCACAGGGGCTTCAAAGGGTAGTGGGTTTGCAGAGCCAAAGCCCAGTGCGCAGGGCCAGGCGACAGGCAGGCTGTGCAGCTGGGGACCTGAGGTCTGTCCCTTCAGTGACAAGAGCAGGAGGTGTGGCGTGACGGGCTCGCTCTCTGCCTCCAGCCACCTGCCATGGCCTCGCTCACCCACACTCCACCGTCCTTGGCCCTGACACCCAGCACGCCTCCTCTGCGAAGCCACCGTGACCACGTCCCAGCAGAACGGTTCTCTGTGGACTCCTGGACCACGAATTGCTGGGACCACTCGGCTTGGCAGACTGTGTTCATGTTGAGTCATCTTTGTACGAGTGTCTTTCGGTTCCCCAAGCTGACTGTCAAGCACCTTGATAACAGGATCTGTTGTCCTGCATTCCGCAGAATGCTTGGTACAATGACCAAAGAAGGCACTTACAAACTGTATCTGTAAATATAATAATTTGCGTAATTTTATTTGTATAAATAATAATGTTTTCCCATAATTTGTATTTTTAGTGCTCAGAAGTACATGTTTTTTTTTTTTTTTTTTTTTTTTTTTGGCTGCATTGGGTCTTCGTTGCTGCGCACAGGCTTTCTCTAGTTGCTGCGAGCAGGGGCTACTCTTCATTGCGGTGCACGGACTTCTAATTGAGGTGGCTTCTCTTGTTGCAGAGCATGGGCTCTGGGTGCGTGGGCTTCAGTAGTTGTGGCTCGCGGGCTCTAGAGCACAGGCTCAGCAGTTGTGGCGCACGGGCTTAGTTGCTCCGCGGCATGTGGGATCTTCCCGGACCAGGGCTCGAACCCGTGTCCCCTGCATTGGCAGGTGGATTCTTAACCACTGTGCCACCAGGGAAGTCCCTCAGAAGTACAATGTTTTGATGGAGGAAGAGAAAAGACATGGATAAAGCTGGCCACGGCATTTCCCTCTTCTGTAAAAAGATGAACCAGCAAGATGCTTTCCCCGTGAAACACTCGGCACAGCCCCGTCCCCACATCTGTGCAGGGCCTCGGGCCCACAGAACCAGGGCCTCACCTCAGGCCATGGATCAGCAAGGCAGAGAAGCAGTGAGACCACTCAGGAAGGAAAAGTTTTTTACAGCTACTATAAGGGCTTCTATTATCATTAGCACTGCTGCCTTCACAAATGACAGTGACATTTTCTTTCTAACCTTAATTCATTCTAAATTTTAGCAAATATGAAATGAGAGAGAGGACCAAGACACCTGAGCCAGGGTGCATGCCCACAGCCAACAACACAGGTAGAAAACTGATTCCACCCTGCTTGAACCTAAGTGCAATCAAAGAGCAGAACACTGAGTGTTTCCCTTACTTGGGTATACAAAGCAGATCAAGTAAATGACTCTTGTTCTTAGACAGGAATAAGGAGAAAGCACTCTTTTGTTTTCTTAGAATGCATCAGTCTATAGACAAGAAGTCCTGTAATATTCCAAGTTCCCAAGGCAGGGAGGAAGTGGTGCCCCCAACAGAGGTATGCCTGCTGCAGCCGCAGGCTGGTGAGCCCTGCAGACCCCCTCCCAAGTGGAGAGCATCCAAGCCCTGCCGGGCAGCTGAGGGGGAGTAGAACAGCCTTTGCTCTGTGCTCTTCCTTGGCAGACCAAGGGAAGGAGAGTGCAGTCATTCGGTACCCGATCACCCTCCAGCAGCACAGAGGACAGAGCAGCCACAGCAAACCCATATGTGATGAGCAGCCCCTGAGCCAGCAGGGGAGCGAGGACTGTGGGCCAGGCCCAGCAAGCCCCCTTCAGCTGGCGGCTCCCCAGCAGGCCTTCCGCAGGGGCAGAGGAGGTGGGAAATGCCCAGAACCTCTGAGGATGAACTCGCCTGTGGATGCCTGGAACCCACGCTCCAGCTGAAGGAGGCTCTGCCATGCAGACAGACGACGGCAGCAGTCACGGAGGTCCCCTCCCCAAGACGTCCCACACGGCAAGCAGGGACAAAGACAGCAATGAGACGATGATGCAGGCTGCACTCTTCATGTGTGTTATTTCATGTCAATCCTCATAGCAACCTTACATGGCAGAAATTATTCTCATTTTGTAGACAGAGAAACTAAGCCTTAAAGGGGTTCAGTTGCTTCCTTAAGCTAGAACTAGAACCCAGGTTAACCTGAAGCCATAGCCCTCATCCTGCCCTCTGTCATTGTGTCTCCTGACTTTCCAATCTTCTTAAAAGACAGCACATTGTAAACAGCCTCCCATTTTGGCTACAAGGGCACAAGCCTAGTTACATCTGAACACTAGGGACCAATAGTTTGCCAACAGGATCTTAAGATTCCTCTATTAGGATACAAACTACTATATATAAAAAAGATAAACAACAAGGTCTTACTGTACAGCACAGGGAACTATATTCAATATCCTGTGAGAAACAGTAATGGAAAAGAATATATATATGTACAACTGCATCACTTTACTGTACAGCAGAAATTAACACAACATTGTAAATCAACTATACAAACTCTCGGAGCTCCCTGGGCAATGCTGAGCCATTTACAGATGTAACTGCTTCACCTGGCTTCTAAGCAAAATTAAAGTGTTCACTTTTTTTTAAATGAATGGAAAAGATATCTGGAAATCCGCTTTATAAACCAGGAAATACTGATGAGAAAGGGGGAGAGGCTGGGAGGAAGGGACACCACAGGACTGCAGCAGTGGCAGGACCTACATGAAGGGGAAACACCCCCGGGAAGTGCCCCTGGGCAGAGGCCAGAGGTGTGTCCTGCCTGCTTTTCACAGGAGCTCCAACCAGGCGAGACCCCACGCAGTGTCCTGATGTCCCACCCACCAACTGTTGTGTAAGTGTGTACGTTACTCAAGTCTAGAGAACACAAGTGAGATGCTGCCTCCACTCTGCTCTTCTTCTAAGACCCCGGCTTGAGGCTGACTGGCCTGTATCAAGTGCTCGGTACCAGCCAGACTCTAAGTGCTTCCCGTGGACCATCCCACTTAATCCTCATGCCCCCCATGCAGATGAGGCTCAGAGCTGCTGGACAGGGCCACGGCAGGCATGGCTCACTGAGGGGTCCCTTCCTCCCCTGGGTCTAGACAGGCATACTGAGCAAATTACAAATTACAGCAGAAAACATCGCCGGAGGAAGCACATGGACTAAACACCAAGAAAGCACACAGCTCACCTTAAACTGTCTTCTCAAAGTATCGAGATGGGACTCTATAAGAACGCTCAATATAAGAAAATGCAAACTGACACAACAGAAAGGACAGCACAATTAGACTCCCGATTTAGCAGGAATAAGTAGCAGGCTTAAAACTCACAGCTTTCCCCCAACATAAAAACACAGTGGGAATAGAGAAAACTGCTTCTCTTTTAAAATCCTCTCCCATTTCACATTATAGGATCAGTATTACGTAGTCTGATCTCTAGAACAAAAATTTTAGAATCTGTAAATAAAAACAAATGTAACTTCTTACAATAATGTCAGTAAAAGTGGGGAGAAGCCACATGTTTCCTGAGATGATCTCAGTGGGAAGACCCCTGACGAGGGTCAGTACTGTAAAACATCCGTGACCTCAACCTGCTTCCTTCAGCCCAGGAAACACAGGAGGCAACAAGCCACTTCCCTACGAGAAGTTTTCCCTAAGAGAAGTTCGGCAGTGTTTCCAAACCGCCTTCTTGCTCCTTCCTCTTCATAAAAGCCATGAGATCAAAAATGAATGAACTTTGTACTCGGATTTCCCCTTCTTCCAGTTCAAGAAATGCTCACAGCCTCAGTCTGGGGATTCACACAGGGAAACATCTCACTCAGGTTGCTTTCCGTCCAATATCAAATAGAAAAACACATCATCACAACCTTTTTAAAAATTCCCATATAAACTTTTTCTATTTTCTTATTTTAATTACATGTTTAATTGTGGACCCTCTATGAACCTTTCTTTGCTTATTTAAAATTATTTTTAAATTATTGTTTAAAATTACTCCAAAAAATTCTATAAAACCAGTATGAAGAATACTAAGTCAATATATTATTTCTTGGGATCAGTCAGTGCTTCTAAGATAAGCAGTAGAAAGCCTCTCCCAAAACACAGGCCGCTCAAAGTGGAAGGAACTTCTGACTCTCAGACACACCATATTTCTATCCTAAAAGAAAACATTCCCTTTGTGAAAACGCAAACCTCTTCTCTTAACCAAAAAACAACATCCTTCCCACTTCCCCAGGTCGCTGCCTCCTAACCATCCCCAAACACAACCCAACTGAATGATACCAAGGTGAGTGGGAGGGACTTACAGCTGAAGATGCCCGGAGGTGGATGTTCAGTCACCAGGAGACAGTTTTCTTCATCACTGTTGTCCCCACAGTCGTTCTGTTGGTTACAGACCAGTGAACCAAGATACAAGCATTGCCCGCTGGTGCAGGTGAATTTGCACTCTGAAAAAGCACAATATAAAGCATGTAGTTGTCAATGCCAGCCTGATGCTCTTCAGCTGCTACTTCTCCTTCCCTATCTGTGTGCCGTGATGGTCTGGGCACTCAGTCTACCTGGAGAGCCCAGGGAACAGAACGCAGACAGGGACTCTTTCGGTAAGAGCTCAGGGGCACTCAGGGCCTGCCATACCTCACTCACTCCACGCCTCTGACCCACAAAATAGTAACATGATGTGCCCAGTAAGTCATGACTATGGGACTCTTCCTTTGCTTGAAAAAATCCTTGGCGGTTTTCCCCACCACCAAGGATGAGGGAGCTAGTGCAGCAGCAGCCCGGGCGGCAGCAGGACTCAGGAGCTCAGGCTGGACAAAAGGAGGCTCATACATTTTATTTCCAACTTGTCACTGGGTGTTGTGAGGCTCTGGGCAAAACATTTAACCTCACTGGTGTTCGTTCATCTCATGCCTTAGAAGAACCAGGTTTATTACCAGGCAGGGGCAGCACTGACTTTATAACATAAAACATGGGAACACAACGTGTGCCCTCTGCTGAGAAGCATCCATACCAAGGGCCCTGTAAGTGACTTAAAGAACAGGATGGAGCCCAACCCAATGCCTGTAGGCTTCACTGAGCATGGATGTCTGCAACCTGTGCAAATCAGTTATTTGAAAATGGAATTTACTTTTATAAGACAAAATAAATTTGCAAACTTAACACATTACTATAAATTTAAGCAATTAAGGATAAAGGAAATTACACAATTACATACACATGGGCACATAAACATCTATGTATATCTTACATTGACTATCACCCTAATTCTGACCAAGAGCTTTTCCCTAGGAGCACCCACAGAAGCTGGTGGGATTCACACAGGCCATCCCACTCAGTGAGCAGCCAGTAGAAAAAACCTCACAGAAAGCGACCAGGACCCCCACTGACACTGACCATCACAGCCTCTTCATTTCTCCTTGGTTTTGTCTGTCTAGAACATGGGTGGCAGGTCCTTTCCACTCTAAAATTCCATTATTCAAATAAATAATAAAAGGCTAGACATCAGCACACAAGACCTCCACCCACTATGCTAACGACACAGAGGGGCTGCAAAGAGAACCCCTTATCTGCAGTAAAGAGACAACTTAAATCCTCAGTATTTCTGCAACCCAGTATGAAAGTGCCATCACAATTCTGTGTTCACATCTTCCTAACAGAGTCTAGAAAGAGACAACAACCAAAGCCCTGACCTAGTTCAGACCCACACGTGAACGCCCCCCAAATGCACATCCACAGCTGGTGACTGGCTGCAACATCCAGGTGAAAACTCCGTGTGCTGACTGTGAACCAGGCCACACGTCAGGAGCTCTGCTGAAGCCCAACTCTGCTGCCATAAGTGGCACAGACTCAAATCCAGCTGCTTGAAATTACATTGATGAAGTGACTTTTTTTTTTTAACTTAATGGAGAAAATGGATGTCAAGGAAAGAATTTATCTTCCTTTCCAAAAGAAATATTGGAGTTTGGATTACTACCCAACATGAAAAGGACATTAGCCAAAAACAGTACTCCTGATGTTGTTGAAACGGTGATTGGAAAGAAGGGAACACTAACCTAAACTGAATCGAACTCCAAGTAAAAAGTTAAGCACCGCTGCGGTTTGAAAGGATCCCAGGTTAAACTCCCATGTTCAAGTTCATGTGGAACTTTAAACGAGCGCAGAAATGAAACCACATCCACACTTCACTCTGATCTCAGCTTGTTTAAAGGAGACCCTGTCTAGAGTAACAAAATATTTTCAAGGAAATGAATTATGTGATTCAGTTATTCACACAACCAGTATTTTAGCTCCTTCTGTGTTCAGTGCCAGGCCCAGAGACACAGAAACACAGAGATGAAAGAGCAAGCCCTCTTCAAAGGACTACAACACGAACTTTTGTAAATGTGAGCAGCAACTAACACACGTGCTCACTCCTTCCGGGGACCCATTTTCCTTCTTTGTGTCCCTCAGAGTGAGACCGCTGCCCAGCGAGGAACAGGCCCTTGGTGAGTCACCTGTTTGTTGAATAAACATATGACCTCATCTGAGCCTCATAAGAACCCTGTGAAATTATTAGGGTAGATACTATTATTCCCATTTTACAGATGAGGAAATTAAGACTCAGATTAAGTGACCTGCCCATAATTAAACTGAAAATAAATGGCAAAATGCAGACGTGTGTCCAGATCCTCCACCTCTGGTCTCAGGCTCTCTAATTGCTGCCTCTCAGTTTCCAAATCTGTTTTCATGAATGTGTAAAATTCATTTGTAATGAGGATGACATGTATGTAACAAAGTTCTCAAAACAGTTTATCTTAAGTAGGCTTAACATTACTCAGAATGCATTAAAAAGGCTTGTGCTACTGACGTGCTTAGAAAGCTTTTAGTTCTTAGATAATATACCAACAGCAACCCACTGAATTTCAATTTCATAATATCTAAATCTTCTCAATGGTGAGTCGTTAGCTGAATATCAAACTAAAAATCTCTCCATCTCATGGCCACTTGAATCAAAACAACTGAATTGAAATTTTGCACCAACCTCGGCTTCTTGATATATCTAGAAATCTGCTATAATGTTATTAAGTGTTAAAGATTAATGCTAAAGCTGGAATGAAACTGCAGACCAGAGTCAAACGCCTGTCCAAGGTAACCTAACTGTATTGATCGAGGCAGGCTTCCAACTCAGTTCTGACTCACCCTGCAAGATCATCTCTACCACACTTTCTACCCCAAAGCCCAGTGTGTTCAGACATTAGGGGTGGTCCCTAGTAACTAGGTTATTGTGACAGTTCAAACAAACTAAGAACCCCAAATGAGAGGCTCTAACCATGTCCGCCTATGGAATCCCTGGGCTGATCTTTCAACACCAGCCTGGACCGCTGTGCTCCCTGGCGTGAGGTGTGGCCTGGATAGTGGGGGGTTCCTAGGGATCCTTAGACTGATTCTGATGGGCAGCCAAGAAAAGCCACTGCCTCATGAGAAGCAGAGAACTCATTCATATGAAGCCCTCACTCTAGCTAATAGTATTGTGTAGCTAGTATTGGAATGTTTAGTTGGTATTTGCTAATTTACTTTTAAAAAAAAAAACCAAAAAAACCCCTAATATCTTAAAATGGGCAGGTATTTTGACGACTCCTGGATATAGGGCCTGGTTGCTATAACTTTGTACTGTCGATGGGATATTTCAGAAACTTTGGGACCACAGGTATGACCTGCAAACTACATTTTGACACACTATAGAGCCAGGAAACATCCTCAATGAAATAAAACAAGTCAGAGAAAGAAGACAGAAGAATTTTTCCAAATGTTTTCTTTTATTTTGTCCATTCTTTGTGGAACTTGTTGAGTATTCCTGCTAAGCAAGAAGTTGAAGGAAATCAAACACTGTTAACATTAGAAACATTTTGGTTACAAAGTCATGGTGATTTCAGATGTATAATATTGGAATAGAATATAGAATCAACAACCAGGAACCAGTTTTTCCTGCAAGACCTATATATTTAATTTTAAAATTTGTAATATTTAAATAATTCCTCTTCTTTAAAGTCAGGGTATTTTAGGTAAAGAAAATGGCATTCCCTTCTGCAATAATTCTCTATTTGATTTTTTTATTTTAAAAATTCTAGAATCAGGGGGCTTCCCTGGTGGCACAGTGGTTGAGAATCTGCCTGCTGATGCAGGGGACACGGGTTCGAGCCTGGTCTGGGAAGATCCCACATGCCGCGGAGCAACTAGGCCCGTGAGCCACAACTACTGAGCCTGCGTGTCTGGAGCCTGTGCTCCGCAACAGGAGAGGCCACAATAGTGAGAGGCCCGCGCACCGCGATGAAGAGTGGCCCCCGCTTGCCACAACTAGAGAAAGCCCTCGCACAGAAACGAAGACCCAGCACAGCCATAAATAAATAAATAAATAAATAAATAATCTAGAATCAGCAATAGATTTTAGGATCACTTTATTTGCTTTTAGTAATACAGAATTTTCTCCAAATTTGGAGAATTCTTTAGTTTCTCTGCATTCCTACATAAAGCTTCTGATGAATTTCAGTGACTTTGAATTGTCAGATTCATAAAATTCTAACGCTGAGAAGGCCCTAGAGACACAGTGGACCACCCTCTCAGATCACAGATGAGAGAATTCCTGACTCACCCAAAGTCAGGGAACAAACCTCCTGTAATGGAACTTAACACCACCCACAATTTCTACCGAATTTGGGGAAAAACACTTTTTGTCCTAAATGTCATTCCTATTAGGCACAAACTAATACTAACCATTTGGAGAATACCATGTGAAAAAGGAGAAAGGAAAAGAATGGTTAAGAGAATTCCCTTTGTTACTTTGAATTGTATTACCTTTGAAAAAAACAAGCAATTTTAAGAGCCCTGAAAGCAGGAAAGAAATGGAATATCCTAGAGTGGTCTGTGAATTCCAAACTTTTACACACACAAAAAAAAACTATATTAAAAAAATTTTTTAAGGACCAGTAGCTTAACAATTTGAATATTCTAAAACTAAACTTGGACAGGGGTAAATACTCAATCTTAACTTGCAGGAGAACAAATCTGCATCTCAGAGGCCAAAGTTAATCCACTGGTAGAGTCAACATTCTATTAGTTAAAAGGCAAAAAAAAAGGTATTTGAAAGTTGCTAAGAGTAAATCTTAAATGTTCTCACCACAAAAAAAGAAATAGTAATTAGGTGACATGATGCAGGTGTCAGATAACCACTGTGGTCTTCATTTTGCAATATACACGTGTGTCAAATCACGTTGTCCACCTTAAACTTACACAATGTTGTGCGTCAATCACATCTCTATAAAGCTGGAGGAAAAGGCAACAAAAAGTTGTTCTCAACTTTTCCTGTGCCCTTTTTAAAGCCTTAGTTTTCACAGATATGACCTCAGTCACAAAGTAATGCAGCACTGCATCACAGCCGTAGAATCAGTCTCTTTTGTGAACAGGCAAAGCGGTCATGGCAGCTATTTCTGTGAGAGTTCATACAGCACCATGGGCTCACTCAGCTCACATGTCCGTCACTCACACACCAGAAAACTGGGAATGATTCTGGCTCCAACATTTCTGATGTTAAATCTAGAACCTGCTCTCAGTAATGGGGCCTTCTTAATATACTTACATTGTAGATAACAGAGACTAAACTTAGCTGCTAGGGACCTATAAGTGAAGGACTAATAAGGTCCTAAAATTAGCACAAATAATTTTACCACGACCAATATAAGTTTATATTTCCTACTATCGCGATGACAATACTTTTACTGATTTATTCATACACTGCCTACTCCCCTGCAAGGCACAAGATTATCTACCATAAAAGCAAAGTTGCACAGAAATGAAAACAGTGAGTAAAAGACAAAAACCACAAACCTAGAAATGCAGGGGACGGAGGAAAACTGTGACCGTAGAGAGCTCTGGTGACCAGTCACTAAACCCAGCTCCAAGCAAAGGGGCTGCCACGGACCGGTGGAGACCAGAGGCCCGGCGGCGAGCGCTCGCTGGCCCACAGCAGGAGGCGCTGCAGTCAGTCGGAAACGGACTTTCTGCTTCTCAGACCTGAGAGGATCAGTCACTCTTCTTATTACAGGGCGCTGTACAACAACACGGAGGTCACCTTGACACCAACTTTGTCCAAAAAGGGAAAAGCGCTCCTCAGATTGTTCTTTCCTGTGTGACCTCCTGTGAGGCTGGAATATTAGACTGGTTTCTATTGAAGAAGCCAGAATGACAGGGTCCAGAAAGTAGCGATTTAGCAAATTACGAAGATAAAGCTTCGAGACTCTTCAGAAATGAAAAGTTAATCCTTAGGGCTATTCATCTCAAGTGTCAGCTTTTGACAGCATGTGAAAGGCAGAAGGATGATAAATGCATGTTCTTCTGCAACATTTTTCAACACAAGGAATACATTTTGAGTAGCCCATAGGAGACTCAATATCTCACATAACATCAACACTGATCTCCACGCACATCTGAGGAAAGAGGTCTGAGACACTGTGGGTGCCTCACCTGGCATCACACGGTGACCTGAGCGGCACAGCGAAGGCCAAACGTAAAGACTGCGCATCACTAACAACACGCTCCCCTCACTCAAAGACGGTGCTGCCTTTGCCGGTCATAAATTTGAAACAAAGGAGAATTTAATTTGAAGGTTTACATTCTATGTAATGAATTAAATTAACAACCACTTAATAAAAGTCGTATCTTAAGTGGTGCTATTGAAACCATAGTTATCCTCCAGAAAGATGACTGTGACATGATAAAAGGACATTGGCCCATAGAGTAAGATTAATAGAGAAGAATCTCCCATCAAAGATAGTAATAAAATTTTTTTTAACTCAATCCATTTTATGATGTGGCTTATGGCTCTCACTATGGTGCTGAAAAGATGGTGCTGAAAACATTTTTAATGTGTCTAAAATTCTCTAACAACCATGAGTGGAAAATGTGCCCTTAAAAGTCCAAGGTACTTTGGCTTTAGACTTCCAGTCTTAAAATTATCCTTTAGAGCAGCTTGAAAAAATTACCCAACTTTCATCAAAGCACGATCAGGTATTTTAAAAGTCAGTAAAAGTCCTCTAGGACTTGAATTGGCAAATAGCACTATTTCTTTTCTATGTTTAAAGGCACTGAATGAATGAATTCTTTTCTGCATTTTTCTGTATATAAAATGCGAAGAGGGGTTCTCAATTAGCTTCTTAGAACAGTACTGGAAGCAGGTGAGAACCATCTTAAAATACTCTGTGGAACGAAAAGGTGTATCAATATATGCAATGCACATAGGAAAATACTTTGAAAAGATGCTGAGCAAAATACAAACAATGATACCTCTGGGTGCTGGGAACATTAGTAATTTGTAGTTCCTTGTGAGTTTTATGTATGATTTTATAATCAGGAAAATAAAAAGCCTAATTTAAGGAGGGAAATCTCTGTGAAAACCAAATATCTGTAGAACTCTAAATCCACCATAATGAAGCACCTAACTCCCCACGACGTCATCCAAACAGAAATCCAGACATACAGTTCCAGCCCCGCTATCTCAGTCACATTTCAGCACGAAGCACATGTGGGACACCCCCACGGGCGGAGCAGCAGTAACAGCACACACACCAGCTGGCAGTTCCCACCTGAGGACCTGCTGGGGGAGCTCTGGGGGGCGGGGGGCCAGTCCCGTAGAGCCACAGCCCACAATGTGGAAGTAAGGCTGAGGGCCAGATGTGCGGTCATGGAGCGCCCTGGACACCCTGCTGAGGACCAGGCCCAGTGCTCCATGTACAGGCTTTAAGTAAAGGCCTCTGAACAGGATGTAACCGCACAGCCCTGAGCATTTAATGCACACCTGTAAAGACTAACCCTGCACACCCCGCTCAATACAGCTCCACGGAGCAGAAACAAGAGTTCTAAGCTGTCCAGTGACATACACGTTTAAGGTGCACAGCCGTGGGGACCACACCCAGCCTGCAGGACCCACCTAGATGGATGCACAGGTGTTTACGGCACAAACCTGGACCCCAGGGGGGAACCACAGGGGTGAACCACAGGGGTGAAAGGGTGGCATCGATTCTCAGGTACTGCAACCGCTGAGCCTCGGGACTCTTCCCCTCAAGCCACTCTTTCATTCATTCTTTCACTTCAGAGTCCTGCACTGCTCTAGCGAGGAGCATGGCCACAGGTGCCAAGGACAGAATAGACAGTCCATTGTCCTAAGACTCAGGAAACTGGCTTCTCCTCCAGCTCTTAAACTAAATATTGTGTTTATCCTCAGAGAAGAACAAGAATCGTAATCTCTAAACTCCTTCCTGGTAAATGTGGTACTGGATTAAAGCAGTAGTTCTGCATCTTTCCCTGACAGCCCCGGGGACCCCTTGAGGACTCAGGGTCTCCAGTAGGAGGTGGGTTGCAGGGTCAGTGAGGAGTCCCTGCAGGATTGCCAAATCTGTGTTCAGGGTAGCTTTCCGTGAGATTCCACTGGAAAACAGCATCCCCCAGCTAAAAAGTCTGAAAGTTACCTACTGCCTTACATTCTAAAAGTCCTTTCAGTTCTTAGGATCCATGATTCAACAGAATTTTAAGAAAGAAATTTTAAAGGATGAAATTCTACTTGAGCCCTTTGGTACTTCTGTTGCCCACTCTTGATTATTCTAACGATTATCCAAATAACAGGTGCTTTTAAAGTTTCTGAGTTCTGGACATTTGGATACACACTGAGTATCAATATCACCTGTAGGGGATCTTTCACATCAGCTTTACAAACATGCTATAACCTCCCCCATCCTTAAAATAAAAATGCCTTGGGCCCCACTCTCCATGTCTCCACTCCCAAGGCTCAAGCCTGTAGCTGTGCAGGCTTTGGCCCCATCACTGCGCCAAAACTGCTTCTCCAGGCTGCAAATGACCTCCATGTCATTAACTCCAGTGCAGCCACGGAGGCCGCATCTCACTAGACCCGCCTTTGACAGCCGGCCACTCCTACCGCCCGGAACCAAGTGCTTGGTGGGTCCAAGGACACGTTCCCCCCTCACCGATCCCCCTCCCTCCCTGACCTGCTGCCCTCTTTTCTTGGCCATACACCCAGGCCCTGTGGTCTCAAGCCATCCAGCCTCTCCATGCCGATGACCACATGTCACCATCCCTCCAGTCACCTGTTGGCATCTCCAGGTGGTGTAACACACCTGAACTCACCACAGCCAAGCCCAAAGCACCAACTTCCCGTGCCAGCTGGCTCTGCTCACAACCCCTCATGTCTCGAGAACACATCCTCTCAGCTGCTCAGGGGACAACAGTGCAGTCACCTGGACTCTTTCCTTTCTCTAATCTAGTAAGAAATTCTGTTAGCTTCACCTTCAAAATATGTCTGGAAACTGGCCCCTTCCCACCATCTCACTACAGTCACCCTGGTCTAAGGGCCATCACCACTCACCTGGATGACCCCGACAGTCTCCTGACCAGCCCCCTAGCTGTTCCCCGTATCCTTCCCACCAGAGTCTGGTCCCGAGAGGGCACCCAGGACGATTCTGCTCAAAACTCTCAAATGGCTTCTTCTATTTCACTCAGAGGGAAAACCAGGGTCCCTACAATGAACCCCACACAACCCCCATCAACAGGCCCCATCCACTCCCTGGCCTCTCCTGTCCCCCTGAGTTGGCCCTGGGCACACGGGCCTCCTCGCTGTCACCTGAATACACCCAGCTCACTCAGGCTCGCTGTTCCTCTGCCTGGAACACTCTCTCCCAAGGAATCTGCTATGCTAACTCCCTCACTTCCGTCAGGTCCGTGCTCAGACGTCACATCTCTGTGGGCTTTTCTCTGACCACTCTGTTTAAAGTTGGATCCCCTCCCCAAGACCCCACCCCTACTCCTGGCCCTTCCTATCCTGCTTTCCTGCTGGATTTTTCTCCACAGCTCTCTATTTCCATCTAACATTACATCTAATGACATGCATAACATTTCTTACCTTTTTTTCCCACTAGAACATGAGGGCGGGTAGGGATTTTTGTCTGCCTGGTTTTACTGGTGAATTCCCAGAGTCTGAAAAGGGCCTGGTATACAGTAAGCATTCAATAAGTATTCGTTAAATAAATCAATGAGCAGAAGTAAAAGCTTGTCGGGAAGTTCTTCCAGGAACCACAATTTACTACTGCTATCCCTTTGAGTGAGAAAAGTTTTCTCTGCACATATATCCTCAATAGGGAGGGAGGGAGGGAGGGAGAGGGTGTGTGTGTGTGTGTGTGTGTGTGTGTGTGTGTGTGTGTGTGTGTATACACATATGAAAAATGAGGTAGAAAGAAGACAAAAAGATGAAAATAAAATTCAAATCTATCATCAGCAAATTACACGAGAATTTTTAAAGCAAAGGGTTAGTTAAAATTATTAGCCAAAATAGATCTTTAATTACCTGTGGTCTTCATTGATGGAAACAATCTCTCTCTAGCTGTCAATGTCATAAACATTTAGGCTTTTTCCCATCTGTCCCTTCCCCGTCCTCTGGCCTAATTCCTAAATCACAGAGTTCCCTCTCAGGGCAACCCGTGTGTTCTGGCTGAAGCACTCGCCTGTCTACCAAGGAAGCAGCAGCCCCTCGCACACAGCTGCCAGCATCCTGAGAGAGTTGGGCGTGGGCACCGACCCCCCCGCATGTCTTACTTGTAATTGCCACAAACAGGCTCGGGGGCCAGGGAGCAAGGCAGGTGTTTAGGATTCACAGCGTTGCTGACCCTGCGTCGTCCTCAAGGTGACCCCACCTAGCTATTTTTACTATTTGGGTGAAAACCGCCTCACCTTCTTGCCTTGTGCCTCCCGTGGCTGTCTGCCTGGGGTCCTCCAGCTGCCATCAAATTCTCCCTTTACGAATTTCCCTTCTTGAAAACGTCCACCTTTGGAGAACTCCACAGAATCAGACCTGGCTGCCCAAGTGCTGCATGACCCCCCATGTTCCCTGCCACCTGAAGCCAACCCAAACAAGGTGTGCGGTGGTATCCTCGTGCTTTCCGATGGACAGCATGGCGCTCTACTGCGAGGAGAACTCCCCTGCCCCGTTTTGTCTTATTTCCCCTACTGGTTCCTTAGAAGCCCTTCTTTGTCCCCTCAGATAAACTTCCTACTTAAGGCCTTATTCAGCCCTCCTGTCCCCCAGGAGAAGCTGATGGCTGCATGTTCTTGATGGTGCCCTACCCAGCCAAGTAGGGCGCCATCCCCAAGCTCGCCCACGACACACGGCCCTCAGGGATGTTGGTAGACAGAGCTCTCCCTTCGTCCCCCAAGGGAGACCTTCAAATACTGAAAATAATGGCCTTTGTTTTCCATAACTAATCAAACTCCAGGTCAGGGATCAGTGTGGGTGGGAAGCCATTGCCATACTCCCTGAATGCCACACGTTAGAGGGAAGAAGCTCCCTCTGGCCCTGCACTCCAGCCCCCCACCCCCATGCTCGCTGCTTTACTGGAGAAAACGGTCTATATCTGATGATCTAGCCCAGGTTAGAATCCCACATTCACAAGGACAAGACTTTTGTGCCCTGAACATGCTCATCTGAGGCCTTTCATAAAGAACTTTTCTTTACAGCACTGTGGGCCAATCTAGGATTTCCGGAACCCCTCTGCCCGTCTCCCCAGTAACCAGAGAGACTGCTTCTGGTAGAAGACGTAGGAGACTTCAGAACAATCTGACTAATAATCAGGACCAGGGTCTTAAACCCGCCCTCCCCAATGGAGCGCACGTGCTGGTAACATTCTTACCTTCTGAAATTAACAGCCCAGCTGACTTTCTGCTCACCTCTCCCGACGGCACACCAGCAGGGGGCCTGTTCCATGGGTGGTGTGACGTGACACCCAGGACCCAGAGCTCTGGGCATCCTGATGCTCTTGGTCATCTGGTCTCAAATCTCCTCCTGCCGACCGCCCTCTTGGATCTGTGTCCCATCCCAGGCTGTCACCACGCTCCACCTTCACCCGGCTTCCCTGCTGGCCCCCTTGTGACAGGACGGGCCTCAAACACCGCTATGCCCAACTCCAGGGACCCACTCACTGCTGCTACAGCTGAGCCCCGATCAGCTGAACTGGTCACCAGAGCAGTTCCCAGTGACCCCTAAGTGTGGAAGCATGACCACCCACTCCTGTGTAGACAACACACGTCTGTCCTCACTCCAGCCTCGACGCTCCCACTGAAGCAAGCCCTTTCCATCCTGTTCTGTCCTTAATGCAGACAGAATAGCTGGTCCAGACTGAAAACTCCTCCCTCGAACACAGTTCCGCTTTCTTATCTCCAGACTCCTGTCATACTCTCCACGTCACTGGAAGGAGCAAACACACAAAGTAGACAAGGAGTCAGGGTCTAATTCTATTTTACAGCCAGTAGAGGAGGTCTTCCCAATACTTTTTCTGTAAACATGGTTATAAAACAGCAAGAAGAATTGACATGAAGAAGAGACAAATGTGGATAGAATCTGAGTCCTAAAACATACACTGAAAACACATTCACTGAAAAAATACAAAACAAAGTAATTTTTCTTTATATTCAAATATAACAAAGCACCCTGATTAAAAACGTACCCCTTCCCACCTGTGTCCAAGACTCCCTATCTACGTTCCTTGTTTTATTTTTCTGTAGCACTTAACACCTTTTAATAAATCCCATAATTAACCTTCTGTTTTGCTCACTGTCTCTCCTCACTAGAATATAAGTTCACCTAAATGTATGCAGGGCATTTATTGTTTACTGTTACTTTCCTGAGGCCTAGAACATCTGCATGTAACAGGTTCTCAAAAAACATTTGGTGGGACTTCCCTGGTGGCACAGTTGTTAAGAATCTGCCTGCCAATGCAGGGGACACGGGTTCGAGCCCTGGTCCGGGAAGATCCCACATGCTGCGGAGCAACTAAGCCCGTGTGCCACAACTACTGAGCCTGAGCTCTAGAGCCCGCGAGCCACAACTACTGAGCCCGCATGCCGCAACTGCTGAAGCTCATGCACCCAGAGCCCATGTTCCGCAACAAGAGAAGCCACTGCAAGGAGAAGCCCACGCACCATAATGAAGGGTAGCCCCCACTCGCCCCAACTAGAAAAAGCCCGCACACAGCAACGAAGACCCAATGCAGCCAAAAATAAAATAAATATGCATTTTTTTTAAAAAGTCTTTAATTATACATTAAAAAAAATTTTGGTGGATGAAAGAAAGTTTATTCTATCGTCAATTGTTATTTCTAAAACATAAATATCATGTCATCCCTTTACTTTAAACCTTCAGCACATAGTTCATGTTAGCTGGGCACGTAAGAGCCTTCCTTCTGACATGGACCTGACCATCTTGCCAACCTTACTTTCCAGCTCCTCTACACATGCCCTGGAAGCCGGACACACCAGAACACAAGGACGATCTTCAGCACACACAGCTCCTGTCACAGTGCCTTGGTGCACGCTACTGCTCCTGCCTAGAGTGACTCACTCCCCCCACTTGACAAATGCTGATGACCTTTCAGCAGAAAAAAAAGGGGGGGGGGCCATGTCTGTGACACCTTCCCAACCTCCCCACCCCATCCACAATTAAACACGGCTGCCTCTGTGTTCCCATGGCAACCTGTGCATCCCTCCAGTACAGCGTTTGTCACGTGGCTGTCATTATTTCTCTATTTGTCTGTCTCACCCATGGCAAGACCTCTAGAGCCCAGAATACATGACGTCATTGTACCCCCACCTCTAGCACAGCAGGTAATTAACAATTGCTTTGACTTAACTGAATCAAGAGCATGGGGGGCGGGGCAGAGAGAAGTGCACTTTGGGGTCAGTTTTCTTTCTTTCACCTGAAATCTGTCCTTCCACACAGACACACCAGGTAAAGAGAAGGGTGTCAAGAGAGCAGGATGTGCCCCACGCCACAACTTTCAGGATGAACCAGCAGGGCCATTTGTCTTTGATAATCCGAGGGGTCAGAGCTGTGCAATCACACAAACTAGCATCCATGCCTCCTCTGCACTTCGTGTCCAAACCAGGAACCAAGAGACACTAGAAGGTAACTTAAGTGCATACGTGCACACACAGGGGAGGACCCTGAGATAAACCAAATACGGACTCAGAACCAGGCAAAGCAAGATCACTGGCCAAAGGAAACCCGGAAGAAATGCCACACATAAGTGATTCAGACCACCATGAGGGCGCGAACTCTCTCTCTGAGCCCACCCAATGTGTCTATCCACACGTACTCTTTTTCCTCCTAACAAACACTTTACTTATTTCAGTAGTTTCTGCCTCTATGTGGAAATTCATTTCTATTCAGCTGATGGGCCAGGGCCTTGTCCCTGGTGGTCTAGTGCCTAGGATTCAGCACTCTCACTGCCATGGCCTGACTTCAATCTCTGGGTAGGAACTGAAACTGCTTTAAGCTGCCATATGCCGAGGTCACCGAAGATCAGAACCAGAAGCCCCTTTCTAACTGTGGCTCTCCCCCTCCCCTACCAGTGGGAGCCCCATGGGACCAGGGTGCTGAGGTGTTTTTCGATAACGATGAATGTTTGATGAATAAAGGAACGGCCCGTCCTCCCCTGAGAACCACAACAGCAGGGCTGGAAGGAGTCCCTGAAGTTGTGCAACCCAACTCCCTCACTTCAGACATGAGGACTTTCAGGCCCAAAGAAGGGAGGAGCTGAACATGGTGAAACTGAACCAAACTGCCAGGCTCAAACCCTGGAGCGACCTTTCTCACCTGTGCAAGCTTGGGCAAGCTGGGTCACCTTCTAGGTCACAGTCTGCAGGCCTGGACAATACAGACCACAGTCTCCACCTCACAGGGATGTTTTAAGGATAAAATTATATAATTCATGTAAAGAACTTAGAAGACCCCCCAGATACACAATATTATACTTGAAATGAAGTTTGGGCCAAACCATGATCCCAAACTTTGATTTTTCAATGACCTCCAGGCTAACTGCTTTTCTACTTGGATCATCACTTATAATGCACAAACATGGTAAAATTACACAAAGACTGAACATCAAAGCGTATATCCATGTTACCCATGTCTGTATACAGAGGTCCTTGCCCCACAACTTACGTGTATTCCCAAATACCACTATAGCATATTATTTCCCCCAATAAAATGCAGCAAAGTATAACTGAAAATTTTAAGGGACCCCTTTAGACAATGATTCTATAAATAAAGCCCTAAGATAATTTATGAAGCTAATAAAACACATTCCACCTGAAACATTTATTGCAAGTTTATACTGTTGGCAACAAAAGTACATGAGGAAGTTTTTCTGTCATACAATCAAGCCACTACTGAATCCAATAATCTTTGCTTTCATTTATACAAAATTTCTGTTTTCTGGTCTTGAGACCCATACCAGAGTCTGAAGGCGGCAGGGCTGGACTGAGAGCCCCGAGGTGGGAGTCACGTGTGACTGGCTTGCACACCATCTCTGGCCCACGAATAGATGCTTCTGAAACCAAACTGCTGTCTGGCAGGTGATGCTGGCAAACCATGCTCAAAATGCGTGTTTGTCAGCTGCTGTTAAACTCTGAAACCTGGCACACCAAAGGTGGCTTAGGGGCCTCAATGTGCAATGCACAGGAATTCAGCTTACTCTAAAGCTGACCACATTAGCCCTGAGGGCTCTCCACAGGGACAAGGGCCTGCAACGAAAGACCCAGAACCATAAGACATGAGGCTGGGGACAGAGAAAATATGAGAAGACATCCAGAGCAGCACTGGAAGATGCAGTTTTAAGGGCCCTTCAGGCAGAAAGAATGATCTGGAAGAGGCCTGTCTCAGGCCAGGTCCCACGGCGTGAGCCTTCACGTCCCATGTGGCAAGTCAGACGGAGCACAGGGCCTGTGAGTCACTGGAACCAGGTGACTGGAACCAATAAAGATGGCACCGAGCTGGCCCCTGGAGGCGAGTGTCCAGGCAGGGTTGCAGTCCTAGCACAGGCTCAGTGGCCAGGAATGGAGAGTACCATGGAGCCTGCCCCCCACACCACGAGCACCCCCAGGGCTGGGCTGGGCGGCGGAGGAGAGACTCACAGGGAAGAGGCTACAGAGGGGGTGGGACAAACCTGTGAGGGTCTCGGGTGACCAGCAGGTGTGCCAGGGCTCAGCGGGGACGCAGGACTCCTAACTTTCTGGGAAGCCAGGACTCCAGGACTACCGCTGCTTAAACAGAGGTGAGCTGAGGTCTGCGAAGGCCTCTCATCTCCGAGGCCTCTCTTCCTCAGTGGGTGAGTGTGGTCGAGCAACACAGACCAGGCCAGTGGCATCAGGATTTGGCATGTTGTAAAACGTACAGTAAAGAAGGTAGATAAAAGGAAACACACAAAAAATTACCTACAATAAATGAATTGAGCTAAAAGGAATACTGACACCTCCAGGCAATTGCAATGAGGCATGATTTTGTGTGGTTTGAAATATTTCAAACCATCAAATCATTAAATTATTTGCAAATAAAGAGATATGTTTAGGCCATCATGCCAAAGTAGAAAAAATGGTTTGGTGGCCAGCTGCATTCCTGTCATTTGGCCCAGAAGCGGTCCTCTGACCTCTGACTGGCCAGTTACACCAAAGGAGGGTGACCATGGACAGAGACGCTGGCACAGCCCCTTCCCTGGGATGGAGGAGGGTGACTGGAGACACCTGGGCAGCCCATCGCAGGGTTAATGCAAAGCCTCAGCACTGCCGGAGTGCTGAAGAAACTGGGTCAAAACTACCCAAGACAACCCCACCACCCTCAATAAACCCACTGTTACCAGGAGGGGGACCGTGGCATTTTCCTGTAAGCTAGATTACGTGTTTGTCTCTAATAAAAATGAAACTAGAGCAGCTGTGAAACCACACTCAGGTCGGCCTTCATGGTAAGCAGGTGATGTACAGCAGTGATGCACAGTAACACGTGCGTTTAAAACAAGCCTGGGTGCCATCCACAGAACTCTCTCCCACACTTGTTCTCAGATTCTCCAACAACCTCTTCAGAGGAAAAACAGTCAGAGTCTTTAAAATCCACAGCACCACGAGCTTTGTTTATTATCCTCCGCAGTGCGTCAGACCACGTTAAATTTACGGGCCACATGAAAGAGCAGAGGCCAACAGTCCTGGCCTGAAATTGCCATTAATAAACAGTCACTTGCTGTTATTGCTGAATCAGTGTCTGGGCTCCAAAGGTCAAGGACTCAAATCCACCTTCAATCGCTGCACCACCTGATCCTTAGCACCCTGACAATCATAACTCATCTCACAGACCGACGGCCTGGAACACATGCACTTGGCCCTGTGAGCCACTTCCCACATGTCCCCTCACCAGTGCATGTGGGGACCGCAACTGAGGTCCCAGGGCAAGCAGGGGCAGGTGAGAGTCACTGGGGAGAGTGGCGGCTCTGTGGCTGGCTCTGCCCCAGCCCCACGCAAGTTTCCCCTTCGGGGCAGCAGGACAACTGAGCGCGTCTGGGGTTCCAGGGCGGGCAGGTCCAGCACTACAGGAAAGCATGCTCCCCAGAAAGCAAAGTCTCCATGTGCTCCCCAACGTGGGTGGGACGGAGAACAGTGTCCCCTCAACATACCATCCTGTCTGGGTTCTGCACGACGCCAGACCCTCCGTCGTCCCTGTAACAAAGAAAATGCCCCGCTGGCATTGCTCGCGTCACCTCTTAATAAATATGGGTTTACAGGCCACTGTCATTTCAGAAAACCACAAAACCTCAGGACCATTTCCCAGTCAAGACACTCGATCCTTACCAGCTGGGGTCTCGAGGTCACCTGGGGGCTGGGGACTCGCCAGGTGTCAGGGGTCAAGAAGGTGGGTCCGTCTGGGTCCCAGTCAGACCACAGCATGAAACGTGCTGTACAACCAGAGGCGACTTTATCAGCTGCCATAAAGACACGTGAAATTGGTGTTTTGAAAGTTGCATAAGGATCATCACAAAACCTTAACTCGGTCCAAAGAAAAGGATTTAGGGAGGAATCATCTCTCACAATGAAGTGAACCGTCTGCTTTAGAGGAAAGAAAAGAAGTGTCAACGGGAGAGGGTCCAGGAGCACCTGGGTGCTCATGCCCACCCCGGCACCATGACACACCTTCCAGGTGGGCGAAGGCCAAACAGGTCAATGGTGAAACACTCACAAACCCACACACCAACATTCTCTCACTCAAAGCAACGTTTGTGCCCATGGTACTGACAAATGAGATAGAGAAAAAAACTTGTGGCTGAGATCAAATTATTGTGACAGAGTTGTCTTTAAAGAGGTGGTGACACATTCTTGTGAGTTTATAGCCTCCGTTCTTTCAGAACATCGTATATAGTAGTTAAGGCTATGGGTTTGGATACATTCCAACTCTGCCATCAACAAGCTGCACTGCACTGTCTCCTTACGCCTCAGTTTTTTTCGTGAATGAAATACCTACTTATTAAGGTTGCTGTGAAGATTAAACAAAATACTATACATGCAGTGCCCAGTACAGTGTCTGACCCATGGCACATGTACAATAAAATGGAAGCTAACAACATATTTGATATTATTATCATTATCATCACCTCAAAAAACAAATTGGGAGCTACAGTTAAGACATCTATACAATTTCCCCAGCAGTTCCCTCTGCATCAGGAGTGGCAGTACTATCCCTCATGAACGAGGCTGCTACATCACATCTACTTTTCTTTTTTTTTTTTTTTTTTTTTTTTTTTTCGGGACGCGGGTCTCACTGCTGTGGCCTCTCCCGTTGCGGAGCACAGGCTCCGGACGCGCAGGCTCAGCGGCCATGGCTCACGGGCCCAGCCACTCCGTGGCACGTGGGATCTTCCCTGACCGGGACACGAACCTGTGTCCCCTGCATTGGCAGGCGGACTCCCAACCACTGCGCCACAGGGAAGCCCCACATCTACTTTTTTATCAAATAAAAGTATGTCTTCACTAGGTTTCTCTCACACTACATTTTTCTTTCATTACTTTTATAACCCATATATTAGTGATTTCTGTTCTTTGCATGCATTTCTAAAATATTACAGACAACTGAAATGAACATTTCAATAGTTCCTGAATTTGTATAATTACTTTTAAAAAAATCTAAACGTAAATTTTTTGTTGTTTTAATTAATTAATTGATTGATTGATTTTTGGCTATGTTCAGTCTTCATTGCTGCGTGCGGGCTTTCTCTAGTCACGGCGAGCGGAGGCTACTCTTTGTTGCAGTGCACGGGCTTCTCATTGTGGTGACTTGTCTTTGTTGCAGGGCACGGGCTCTAGGCACACAGGCTTCAGTAGCTGTGGCACGCGGGCTCAGTAATTGTGGCTCGCGGGCTCTAGAGTGCGGGCTCAGTAGTTGTGGCTCGCAGGCTCTAGAGTGCAGGCTCAGTAGTTGTGGCGCACGGACTTAGTTGCTCTGCGGCATGTGGGATCTTCCTGGACCAGGGCTCGAACCTGTGTCCCCTACATTGGCAGGCGGATTCTTAACCACTGTGCCACCAGGGCACAGTGGTTAAATTTAAAATAACAACTAAACGTAGATTTTGGGGAGAAAATCTTGCAAAGCAACAGTTCCCGTGGACCATGCTCTGACAGGTGAGCACATCCGTTGACTGACACCATGACCAGCTCCACGTCCGGCACAGTGGACGCTCTTGTGAACAAGCCAGGCCAGGGAGGGTGCCAATGCTGAGCCCAGGTTGAGGGCACAGGTCACCACACCCCATGCCCTCAGACATCTGGACACGGCTTTAGGGGGCACAGCAAACAGCGCATATACAGAGCAAAGTGACAGCAAAGCTGCCTAAGACACAGAACACACCTCTGACTAGAGGGTTCAATTCACAGTGTAAAATCACGCATCCAAAATGTTCAAGAACGGATTCCAGTCTCCAAGGCACCTCTCAACCCTATAGGACATTGATCAAGAAATAACAGGGCTTCCCTGGTGGCGCAGTGGTTGAGAGTCCACCTGCCGATGCAGGGGACACGGGTTCGTGCCCCGGTCCGGAAAGATCCCATGTGCCGCGGAGCGGCTGGGCCCGTAAGCCATGGCCGCTGAGCCTGCGCTCCGCAACAGGAGAGGCCACAACAGTGAGAGGCCTGCATACCGCCAAAAAAAAAAAAAAAAAAGAAATAACAGAATTTGAAATCTCTGGCTTCTTAGTAAAATATACTTAGAAGGGGAAGTAAAAGTCACATATCCCAGACCACACTAACCATGGGGGTGAGGGCTGAGACTGTGACCTTGAGATTTATAATAAGAAATACATATTTGGTCTTAGTCACAGTTTCTGGCACAGAGCTCCTAAAACTCTTGGAATTTCCTAAGTGATAAGAGCCGTAAAGGTATCTTTCGTTATTCATAAAAAGGCCCTGGTTAATGAGGTGACTTTTCGGAAGCCCCTAAGGATGGGGCTGATTGCCAGGGGAACCACCTGTGATCAGAGGGTTGGCACTTTCAGCCCCACTCCCAGGCCTCTGGGGAGGGAGAGGGGCTGCAGACTGAGCCAGTCGCCAATGGCCAGTGAGCCCACCATTCCTGCCAGTGTAATGAGGCCTCCACAAAACCCCCAAGGACAGGGTCAGTGGGCTTCCGGGTTGGTGAACATGGGCGGCGGGGGGGGGGGCAGGGGGGGCGCGGATATTTAAGGAGGGTGGTGCCTGGAGAGGGCATAAAGTTCCGCGTCCTTTCCTTATACTACCTTGCCCTGGTTTTTCCCTGAGTTTTATCCTTTAAAACAAATCAGTAATCTAGTAAGTAAACTGTTTTCCTCAGTTCTCTAAGCTGTTCCAGCAAATTTATCGAATCTGAGGAGGGGCCATAGGAGCCTCCAATTTATAGCCAGTTGGTCAGAAGCACAGGTGACAACCTGGACTTGCGACTGGAGTCTGAAGGGGGCAGTGCTGTGGGGCCGAGCCCCGGACCTGCGGGGTCCAGGCCACTCCGGGCAGACAGGGTCTGAACTGACAAGTCGCAGGACAGCCAGCTGTGTCGCAGAGTTGCTTGGTGTGGGAAACACCCACACATGTGGCGGCCAGAAGTGTGAGCGTTGTGTGTAGACACGGAAAACAGAAGAGTTCTTTCCTTTACCAACAAAAACCCAAGCCCTGGCCACCAGCCTGCATTCAGCACCGAGGCTGGCCGGTCTATTGTACCCGAACGTCCTCGTCCTCCGCCCAGGCCCTGCCACTCTCCCGTCATCCTGGGCTTACACACAACAGGCAAAACCCACTTTAGGGCCACGTACTCCCCATGCCTTTCTTGTAGAAATAAAACCTATCAGGAAGAATCTAAGCTCTGCTGCTTATACTCCAGGTCCTATAAAGACACAGCCATGAGGTTTCTGCACAGCAGGAAGATATCCCCCAGTGAAAGACAACTGCAGAAGGTCGGGACACAGTGGTACAGAATCATACAAATCACACAGTTCACCATCATATTAATGCCTGATTTCACAGAGAAACTGAGGACCGGAGAAGTTAGGTAACTCACCCAAGCTCACAAAACTACGTAAGGAAAGAACTGCCAAAATACCCCTCACCGTCCTCTGGTCCCAAAGCAAACAGCCAGGGTTTTAGTATCTGTTCTCAGACATACTCTTTTAATAATAATAATATTACAAAGCAATAATATTAAACTATACTAGACACATGCAAACGATTGTTTTTTACCACAAAGGAACAGTTATTACTGGCTCATTATTTTTAAAAAACATTTTTATTTTTACTTAAAAAAAATTTGGAGGATATGGATAAGTAAGTCTAAGAAAGTAAACCTCACATCTAATGCTATCGCTCAGAGGTAGCCACTAGTAATGTTTTGGTGCACATCCATCTATACTGTCTTTGTTCCTTGAGTATAAAAAAATAAAAGGATCATCCTCTTCATATTGCTTTATGACCTACTTTTTTTGCTTAAAAATATAAGCGTTTCTCCAGGACATGAAATACTCTTCTCAAATATCCTTTGTAATAGCTGCAGGGAGTTTCATCATAAGGACGTACCATTATTGTTTAATGTGTTATTCTGGGACTGGTTCATCATATTTTAATATTGCTGTGTTTCTAAATTTCAATTCTGTCACCAGTGATAGCAATTCCTTTTAGTCTCCTGTCATCTGCAAATTTGATAAGCATGTTTTTTATCACCTTGGCTGAAGTGCTTGACGAAAGCATGGGGATGCAGCCATTAGAGAGTCCCTGCCTGGGTGATGCTATTCATTCATCGACATGCTTTGGGATCACCAGTTAGGAATTCAAACTATGCAAGAGTTCCCCAATCAAGACAAATATCTGGTGTTTCATTCATTCACTATATGTACTAACTGCTATCTATAAAGAGCACTGACATAGGAGCTATAAAAATGTCTGCAAAGTGTCAGGAATACTTACATAAATGAGAACTTCTATGACTCCTGATCACAAAAATATTCCCAGATTTGGCATTCCAAAAGTTATAATGTATTTCACTTAAAAATCAAAGAGATTTAAAATTTTTTTCATAAACGTCTTCTTGATTAAAAAATATCCCTACAATGCCAGAAACTGTTTTGGAAATATATCTAGATTATTAAAATCGTTCAAGTTGCTGGAGATAAAAATCTTATAATTCAAGATTTAGCTATTGGGCAACTACCATTGCTAAGACATGAGCTTCTGGAAATGGGTGATTATATGAAAGCATGAATTCAGGCCACAGTAGCAAGGTCCTGTAACCAGAGCAGCAGCTTTGGTTTTGAAGAAAGGGCAACAAGCTGTAGCGACTTATTCAAAGAAACAAAGAAACTCACATGGTTAAGGCAAAAAGGAACCGAGAGCCAAAAGCCTCGAGAGAAGAGCTGGAAGAGAAGGACAAAGAATATTTTTGGTTCATATCTCTTTAAAAGGCAGTATTTAATCCTGAAAATATCATGAAAAGTGCATCAGATGTTCTCATTTTAACTGAAAAGAGACAAAGTATGGCAAGATTAAAAACGGATTTGGCAAATTCCCTTGGTGCTGATTCCCATCACTATTTTATGATGTCGTTTCCCCGGATAAGGACAAACTACCCTTGGAAACTGCCTGTGAGGTCAGTCCAGCAGCCCAAGAGCAACACATTCCAGTGTGAACTGGTGGTGCTACCTGCCAGCAGGGTGGCGTCTGCAAGGAGGCGTAATGAGACAGCCTTGGTGTTGGCTGAGGGGCCCGGTTTGGAAGAGAACCAGAGCTGGAAACAGATCCTGTTCTCCATCTATCTGGTCCAAAATGACACCCCTGCCCCTGAGGGACAAAGCTGGGGGTTCTGGGCCTGAGCAAAGTGTCTGCCCGGCCCTCACGAGCGTCTTCATGCCCATGTCTCAGGGACTGACGAGACACTGCAGAGCCTCGACCTGCACTTGTTCCTCTCACACTTGTACCAACACTGCCTGAGCAGTGTGCTTGGAAAGTGCCAGAAAATACAGAGACTGAAGGCCAAGAACTGACTTCGAATATATAAGTCCTTCTAGTGAACTCAGTGTTTGGGAGATGGACAATATTTAAACAGCAATGATTCAAAATGAGACATAATTTAAATGTACTAAACATATAGCAAACAGTGCTAGCCAAAATCCACAGATTCTCACCCACATTTGAAGAGGACAGTGCCCCGAGCCCTCTGCCCAGAACTCCTTCCCTCCCTTTTCCTTGGGGAGGCCTTCCCTGGTCACCCCTTCAGTAACGGTCACTCCCCACCATCTCTCATCTCCTTCCCCACTTGATTTTCCACCTGAAATCACATGATTTGCTTGTTTATTTATCTGTCTCCCTGGCCAACTGGTAAACTCCTTGAATGCAGGGATTTTCCCTGTCTTGTTCACCCCTGTATCCTCAGTACAACTACAGTGCCTGATATGCAGCAAGTGCTCAATAAACATGTGTTAAACAGATAAATCTAAGAGTGAGCCTCATGCTGTGGACCCATAAGTAAGTCACAGCCATTCCTCCATCATCCCTCAGCCAAAAGTAGGGCTTTGTCCTGGTCAAAGCATTTTCAGAGAACGTACGAGAGAAGAAAGATCTGCTCCCACACACGGTCTCAATCCTGATCAACTTATAAAAATACAGGTGAACACAACTGGGTTTGTTAGCACCTGGTTCATTTCCAGCCATGGGCTCCCATCGTAAAAACTCTTTTCTTGGAGGGTCTCATTCCCTGTTATAACACTTAAGAGTCCTGTCTGCTCACCTGTGAACGAGGCTACTTAAACACAGGGACTCGCCTGGTGCCAGCAAGTCTGGGCTCCACACCAAGTACCGAGAGAGTCCCAGCTTCCTGGGGGTGCAACCCGAAATTCACCCCTCTGGACTTTGACCTAAGCCCAAATTCCTGCTGCAAACAGAAATTCCTAAAGGCCTCCAGGATCTTAAAGGGACATAGGGAAGTACATAAAAGCCCTCATGGCACTCTTTTAAAATGCAGAAATAAAATCACCAGATCGCGCATGCTTCCCCTTCTCCGTCTTTCCACAGTTAAGAATAACTTAATTGTACAAACATATATAACATGGGCATGCTGCCCAGGAGAAGCCTGCGTCCAAGTAAACTATGCGGTGCTTTTATTAAATAAAACGTTGTCCTGTTTTGTAAGTCATTTCGCCATTATAGTCCCAGTGCCTAGCTTGGTGCCTGCATGAAATTCAGTAAAAATCAATGAGAGAACTAGCACTGATGGGCTCTCCAACCCAGGAATGTTTTTCTGCACATCAAGCAGGAAGAAGAGTAACAGGAACGATATAGAATCTAAACTGCTTAGCAGCATGTATGTTTAAACTACATTTATGCCTTATTATAAACTATAGCAAAAATGTATTTAAATGACAAATATGTACTAAAGATTCTCACTGTAGGGGGAAATCCATCTTCATAGAACTCATTCAGGACAATTAATTGTGTGAGAATATTAAGTTCAACTTACAAGGAGTAACTAAGATCAGAGGTTTGCTTAGCAAATGAACTAGAAAGGCATATATTCACATGGTATATTCACACCACAAACTTCAATACTGTCGCCATCAATCAAAACCCTTTCAAACAGCTCTTCTGGAAATGTCCTCAGATCCCATGGGCAAACTCCACTGACAGTGGGTTGAGGTTTTCAGAGGCAGCAAAATTCATTTGGAGGCCAAGTCATGTAAATGAGATGAGTCTACGGCTAACAACTGCCTGTTGCCGTACAGTCATGTGTTGAGTAACAGCAGCATCCTTGAGATAACAGTAACTATTTATCACATATTTACCATATGTCTGTGTTTACCTGCATAAACTCATGCATTTTCCAAACAACAATGATAATGAATATTATCATTATTCTCATGTTATAGGTGAGGAAAGTGAGGCACAGAGAGGTTAAGTTACTCACCCAATGCCACACAGGCTGCTATGGCAGAGCCAGGATTTAGATCCAGGTAGTCTGGAAAAGAGGTCACGTATGTTTAAGCACACTACTGTCCTAACTCTCTCTAAAGAAAAAAAAATACACACACACACACACACACACACACACACACAGACACACACACACAGCATGACTTAAGATGACTACTACTTAGAATATCACTGATTTAGATATCAAAGTTTTAGATACCTTGTGGAAAAGGGTCATAAATGAGATATGTGTATGCTATGGTTGGGGAGTGGGTAGAAAAAGCTCTTTCTTCTTCCAGTGAGACTCCTGAGAAGGCAGCCAAGAATCTAGCCACCACCTCACTGGTGGGCTTTACATCCTGGTTTTATGATAATTACCATAACCAATCTTATAGGCAGATAAGAAACACTAAACAATCAAAGCAATCTTAAGAAGAACAAAGCTGGAGGCATCTTGCTCCCTGGTTTCAAACTATATTACAAAGATTTACTTAAAACAATGTGGTATTTATTGACGTAAAAACAGACATAGAGATCAATGGAACAGAACAGAGAACCCAGAAATAAACCTACACATACATGATCAATTAATTTACAACAAAGGAACTGAGAATATACAATGGGGAAATGATAATCTCTTCAATAAATGATGTTAGGAAAACTGGATATCCACATGCAAAAGAATGAAACTGGACCACAACCTTACACCATACATAAAAATCAATTCAAAATGGATTAAAGAGGGGCTTCCCTGGTGGCGCAGTGGTTGTGCGTCTGCCTGCCGATGCAGGGGAACCGGGTTCGCGCCCTGGTCTGGGAGGATCCCACATGCTGCGGAGCGGCTGGGCCCGTGAGCCATGGCTGCTGAGCCTGCGCGTCCGGAGCCTGTGCTCCGCAACGGGAGAGGCCACAGCAGACGGAGGCCCGCATACCACAAAAAAAAAAAAAAAAAAAAAAAAAAAAAAAGGATTAAAGACTTGAATGCAAGACCTGAAACCATGAAACTCCTAGAAGAAAATATAGGCAGTAAGCTCCTTGACATCAGTCTTGTTAATGATTTTTTGAATCTGACACCAAAAGCAAAAGCAGCAAAAGCAACAAAAGCAAAAACAAATTAAGTGGGACTACATCAAACTAAAAAGTTTCTGCACGACAAAGGAAACCATCAACAGAATGAAAAGGCAGCCTACAGAATGGGAGAAAATACTTGTAAGTCATTTATCTGATAAGGGCTAATACCTAAACTATATAAAGAACTCATACAACTCAACAGAAATAGAACAATCAGATTTTTTTTAATGGGCAGATCTGAATCGACATTTCCCCAAAGAAGACATACAGATGGTCAACAGGCACATGAAAAGATGCTCAACATCACTAATCATCAGGGAAATGCAAACCAAATCTAGGAGATACCACCTCACACCTGTCAGAATGGTTATCATGAAAAAGAAATAACAAGTGTTCACAAGGATGTGGAGAAAGGGAGCAGTCGTACACTGCTGGGGGAAAGTAAATTGGTGCAGCCACTGTGGAAAACAGTATGGAGTTTCCTCAAAAAATTAAAAATAGAACTACCATATGGCCCAGCAATTCCACTCTTGGGTATTCATCCAGAGAAAATGAAAACACTAATTTGAAAAGATACACGCACCCCAATGTTCACTGCAGCATTATTTACAATAGCCAAGGCATGGAGACAACCTAAGTGTCCATTGAAGGATGAATGGATAAAGACAGTTATGTGTTAACTGACTTTCCAGACATTATATATATGGCGTGTGTATGTATGTGTGTTTGTATGTGTATGTATAGAGTGAGGAGAGAGAGTTAATATATATACTGTCTACACATTTTATACCATTTCCCACTACAGGCTTGTGGTGAAGAGGGGCCGGTCCTCCTCGGCCAAGCTAACGCAGACCTACCTGACATGCACTTCTAGTGGGTGCAGTCTGCCCTCGATATAACTGATTCATACTTTCCTTCTCATTTTCACTCTCTTCTTTCCTCTCTAACTATTCCTTTCACTGCTTATCAATCTTTGTCTTTTCTTAAATTCCCTCATTTCGGAGTCCCAAATGTTATACCAATGGAGAGATTTTATCAGAGTTAGGTTAGGTTTGGGGTTGGTGCTGGAAGAGACAGTTTCTGGTATAAAACAACAGGAACAAAACCCTATGTCCTATCCTCTCACCATTACTTCTGTGCTGGCAAACACAGTAATGCTTTTCTGTTCACCAAGCTAAGCCCACTGTCCTCTTTGTAGCTAAATGATCTACATACAGTCGCCCCTCCATATCCTCGTGGGACTGGTTCCAGGACCCCAGCAGACACCAAAACCTGCAGATGCTCAAGTCCCACAGTCAGGAGTCTGCATCTTTCGATTCAGCATCCAGAGGCCATGGACAAGGAGCCAACTGTACATAAACTTTCAAAATATTATGAGGAAAAATATCATGAGGAGCTTAATAATACAGATATCAGTATTCCTTAGCTACAAGCAACAGTAACAAACTCAGTTGCTAACTAAAGCACAGAAGAAAGAAAAGAGAAAAAAAGAAAGAACAAGCAAGCTGGCCAGGTGGATTTATGGTCTGGTGGCTGAAGAGCCAGGCACGGGCACTGAGGTGATCTGTACAGCAGGAGCTGCCATCAGATGGTCTGGTTCTAACTGCCTTCCCGGCCTGCATGTCTGTGCTCTTGACCGCTCTGGCATAGTTGGTCTCTGGAGACCATGGCCGACAGCTCCCTAGAACCAGGCAGAGGGCCAGAAGGACAGCACCCATGAGGAATGGGTGCTGGGGAAGAGACAGAAGTCCACACATTCTACAACTGACTGGATAACATACACACATGCCCTTCTTTCCATAAACACTATTTGAAAATATTCCCAGTATAATGCAAATCTTTCAGGAAAAAATACACTAAACAAAGAAAAAACAACTCCCCCTACCCCACACTGCCTGACTGCCAACCGCATGTTGTCATGTTGCTGAATTCCCATGAATCGGCTCTACAGTTGGTCTGTCCACCACAGCTGGAGTCACTGGGGGCTGAGAAGGGGGGGGGACCAGTGAGGAGCGGGTGCAAGGGCAGAGCTGGCCCAGGTCCTCTCTCTCCAGACCCGGAGGGATTGGTGGGTTGTCTCCAGCACACGTGGCCACACACGGAACCTCTCCTTAGCTGTTCCGAACCAAGGCGTGGACATGAGGAGTCCCCAGGGCTCAGGTCCGGTTAGTCGGACCTTTCCTAAGAGAGCGAGGAGGCTGTGGCAGATGTAAGGGTTGAATGGGGGGCCCCAGAAACAAAGGCTGCTCTCTGCTAACTTCAAAGGCAGCCAGGGATTGCCTGGGCTGGAATAACACACAGGGCACCGGTACGGAATTCCTTCTCCTGCTCCAGGCCTAACGGCCTGCCTGTCTGCCAATGAGCTCCCAGACGTGAGGTGAACGTTGGGCAGGGGCGTCTCAGTCCCTCCCAGGGGCTTCATTTCCACCTCACGGCCACGCTGCTCCCCTGTGGAGCCTCCTCTGCGAAGGTGGGAAGAGGCTCCGATCTGGCCGCCCATTGCTCTGAGGGCATCCAAAACCCAGTGTGTCTGAATCTAACATGTGCTCTCTGGCGGCCTGGTCCCCGTACCGCCTTCACCCAGCCGTCCCCCTCAGCCCTTCCTCCGGCTTTGAACTTCAAAAGACAGCATTGTGCACACTCCCTGACTCTGCTTCCTCAGTGCCCAGCCCCACATCCACCCAGTCCCCTTGGGCCGCATCCTGGCAGCTGCCCTGAACGGCCCATGCCCTGCTGAACCCTCCATGGCGCACATTCCACCCCAGCCCCTCCCTCCTTGGCTCCGAGCCATCGCTCTGTAACTTCATCCCCTCTTGCCCTCACCCGATGAAAAGTACCCTGTTGCTTCCACGCAGAAGCACTAGAAATAAGATGAAGCTTATGAAGCGCGTTATCCAAGATGAGGCCTGTGGAGTGGACGTCCCTTTCAGAAAGGCCCAGCGCAGGCTCCACCTCTCAGATGCCAGTGGGCTCTGGGCGAGGTCTGGAAGCATGTGTGTGACGATGGGCAGCAACAGAGCCCGTGGGCTTGACTGTCTCCGGGCAGTAAATGCAGGGTCCTCGGGAGACGCTGAGTGTGCGCACGTGTGCACATGGCTGCGAGGAGAGCCGAGGACTCGGGAGAAATGGGGACGCAGCGTCAGCTACCATGGCCCCGAGACCGCGGGGGAACATGCTCTGGGGCACCACCCACAGGGACCTGGTGGCAAGGCTCCACTTAACGGTGGGGTTCGTGGGTCCTGCTCCGTGATGGGGGGGTGGATCCCAGGGTGACAGAAGCAGGAAGCAGGGTCTCCTGGAAGGGAGGAAGGCATTTTACAGGGAAGGCCTCAGACATCTCTCTGAAGAGGTAGAGACGGAGCTGCCTCCACACAGGAGGCAGCAGGAGGAGGTTGTGCCCATGAGGGGGTCACTTGTGAAGCGTGTAACCTGCTTTTCTGCCTAAGTCTGTAGATCTCCTTATTTGATGTATTCAGTGCACATTGTAAATGTTTTCCTCCTATCCTGTAGCTCCAGCCGCTACCTGCAGCCATCGGTAAAGCGCTGACCTCACCTCTGCGAGAAGGGCTGGCTGGTCAGCATGGGCATCGGCTGGAGGGCAGCCCCAGGCTCGCCTGCAGGAGACATTGGGGCGGTGGGGTGGGGGGTGGGGAACAGGCCTCTGTGGCGCACACAGCATTCAGCCACACACTGCCCATCCCAAACCCCACGCCCGGCCCTGATGACAGCTGGACACGCAGGTTCACACCCCACCGCATGCCCAATGTTTCCACCAACACGTCCCGAAGTACCTCGACTTAATTCAACCGCGACTACACGAGGCGTCCCTGCCACACTTTGTCCTCCCCAGCCCACCTGGCTCAGGAGACCCCCACCTGTCCTCCAGGCGGCTCAGCTGGACATCTCACCCCAGCCTTCGCACATCCTCTCCCTCGTAGCCGTCTCCAGGCAGTCTCTGCGCATGAGCGCCTGCCCCAGAGTCGGTTGTCTCTCGCTCATGCCCCTTCTTCCCAGCGCCAGCGAGGTCTGGCCCTGCTCACAGCCCACCTCCCTGCAAACTCTGCTCCTCCTGGGATCCCCCTACCCCACCTGCTCCCTCACCAGGTCAAGGCCTACCTCTAACTCTGTTCCCTGATGCCCTGATGCTGTGCAGGTGACCCTACAGCTAAGCCTCGCAGCCTGGACAGGGCGATGGGGATGGGAGCAGTCTCCCTCTTCAACCTCTCTCACGCCCTACACACCTGCACACCCCCGCGGCAGAGGGGAGCCTGGTCACCCCTCCTCGCCAGGCTACCTACGCGCAGCCGCCGTTCCCAGTGGGGTTTAACATGGATGAGCTGAGGCCACGCACATACTCTTCAATATGAAAGTCCTCTCTCCACCAAGAGCCTCTAATATTTTGATAACTTCGTTGAGCAACTGTCTTTTTAAGGAAGATACACTAAGTCTACCAATAAAAAATAGGAACGTTAATCCCAACTTGGTTTTGATCGTCCCACTTCCTTCTTCCAAAACACTGAGCTGCGTGAAGCACCCAGAGTTGTCCGCCATCTCACAGCCACCTGAACAACCAGATAAAAGGTGCTTTTAAGACGATGCGTTCCATTCTATTAGCTAAACTTATACAACTTATTATTTGCAGGTTATTCTACTTCGGGGGAAAAATGATATTTACGATATACGTATCTTAACTTTTTCATCCTGACCACTCTCTGAATGCTGACAGGTCTTCACCAATCTTAGTCATGCTCTGGCTTTGAGCAAGAGGGAAAACAGGTTCTTTACACTCAGAAGAAGTGTGTGCCTTTGAGATGGAGAGACACAGCCGTGAGCCTTGCCTAGGAACGTGGAGGAGAGGTGAATGGGAACAGAAACATGCCCCCAAGCTGAGCAGCACCTCCTCCTCCCTCCTGCCCGGGCTCCATTCCTGTGCCCTCTGGGGACGTGGCTGCCACAGCAGCTCTGAGACAGTCACTGCACCTGACATCTTCAAAGGCTCTTCACTCGCCTCTGAATGAACCCCGAGCCCACCTCCACGCGCCTGCCCTGCTCCTGCCTGCATCTCCCTCTCAGGGCTCCGGGCTCCGCTCCTCCTCCCTGAGCCCCCAGGATCCTCCCCCAGGAGCCTGCAGAGCCGCATCAGGGCATTGCCTCGCACCTGGAACCTTCTGCTTCGGGTTGAAGTTGTTCTGTCCACTGTGCTGGCTCTCTCTCCTCACTGCTCCTCCATCTCTGGCCAAGCACAGCTGATTAACAGAGGCCGGCAACAAGCAAACAGTGGCACTAGGCACTGCAGCAAGACCAAGGCCTCTGCTGATGAAGCAAAAACAAACTGAGCAGTTTCTGTGGTTCGTGATGAACTCCTTGGCGCTTCCCCTCGGCTGCCTCTCCCCTTACTCATGACCAGACACCCAATTCAGCAGTTCAGTCAAAGTGGAACATCATACTTACTTAGTGGATAGTTTGGCTTATAATTCTTAACTTTAAAAAAAAAACAAACTTTAATTCCAACTAAAATTTACTTGCACACACATGTGCTTATGCGAGGCATTCTGCTGGGAACTTTGACAAACCCCTGAGGGACAGGGGTGGACCCCACTCTCACCGCCACAGCTGGTCGGGGGGCCTGGCTGCTGCGATGGTGGGTCAGCACCACTCCCACCGTATCTCGTTGCTAAGAGTTGACCTCCCAGTTACAAATGCTTCACTGACTAGAAACCTTTATTTCTGAGAAAGCCATCTTCATACGTGGCTGTTGCTGACGAGGCAGAGTGAAGACAGGCCAGGAGAGCCCAGAGGAGAGACACTACTACTCACTACTCCTCACTACTCGGAGCCAGAGGAGAGTCGCTCCTTTGTGGGGCCATCAGCCACTTTGGATGGATTTAACAGAGACAGAGCTGCCCGTCAAATGCATCCATACCTAAGCCCTTCACCCCGTCTGCCTATGGGTCCCAGCACCTAGGTCACCGGGACAGGGGCAGCACTAGCCAGAACTGGTTCTTTTTTCATAACTTTTTGTTTTTATTGTAGCAAGATACGCGTAATACAAAATGTACCATTTTCACCATTTTCAGGAATATACCCCCCTGTGGACTAAGCACATTCACAGGCTGGGCAGTCACCACCACCCTGGTCCATGCCTGCTCCCACCCCTCAGCACTGCAGGAGCAGGAGGACATGGCCTGGCGAGGCCACATCAGGAGGCAGCCACAAAGTGGCTGCGTTTTCCAAGATGGAACACAGACAACACTGACAAGCGCTTCACCACCAAGCTTGGCGTGGGGCGTCACCACCTGTCTCTCGCCACACCACCCCACTCTGCACTGGATTCTGAAGGACCCAAGTCTCGGGGGAGCTGAGGCAGCAGGTGGGAGACACCGGGATCCAGCTCCATCGCGGGCAGAGCTGCGGCCGCTAGTCCACGTGGCCTCAAGCAGGCCTGCTTCAGGCTGTGCTGCTCCCTCACTGATAAACCTGCGTCGCTATGCACACCTCCCAGGGCTGTCACAAGGGAGGTGAATGAGACCACGTGTGTGAAAGCACCTGGCGTGACAATTAATGTTCACTCCCGTCAGCCCTATGAAATATGACATCTGAGCTCAATGAGAGCATAATTCCAAAAGAGCAAGGAAAACAAGTAAGTTTAGATAGTTTCCCGTCTTACTCCTGGCAGAGGAGCCTGAGCCTAAACACTGCCAGCAGGTGTGGACCATCCACTGCCCTCCTGCATCTGGAGCCAAGAGGTGCCTTCCTTACGCTATTCTGGAAACATTCTAGAATAATACCAAAGTGATTATTCTCTGTTACCAGATTCACTGTTGTTGGTTCAAATTTTAAAATGGAACCACGAAACATCCACCCAGATGGTAAACATGTTTACTTCTGCATCCCATTTCTGGGTTTTCACATTTGCATATGGTGTCCCAAAAAGTAGCAGATGAGATCTGTGACCCTATCTTAGGCCCAACGAGGCACATGACACCCTCAGCCTGTGTGACACCTGTATAGGGCCACTGCCGCCAAGGCCTCTGGAGGAGAATCCATTCCACAATGGCCATCTCTGAGCACTGGCAGGTCGAGGGTCCTGAGTGTGAAGGCAGAAACCGTAACACATGGAATATAAGTGAATGAGAGAGGAAGCTATGTGCTGGAGATTTCCAGGAGCAGAGGCCGGGGTCTGAGCAAACTCCTCAGCCCTCTGGACCACGCTCCCAGCTCCAGGACAGCACGTGACATAACTGCACTGCACCAGGTAACGGTGTAGCTCAGGACACCATCAGAGAGGGCACCGCAGGAAGAGGCGTCAGAGCACCGGTCGTGAACCCCCCACAGGTAGGGCGTGAGCTCCCATCAAACATTGGCTCAATGAGCCCCCAATTTTTCTAAGGCCTTTATGTGTAACTAACCTCTTGAAGGTGGTGAGGGGAGAAAAAGAACATTTACTGAGCAACAACTATATGCCAGGCTCTATGTTTGATACTTTGCATGTCACTTCATTCAATCCTTATCAAAACATTACTTCGTACTTATTATTATTTCTACTTTGCTGTTGTAAAAAGTGCACCTCAGAGAGGTCAGCCACTTTGTCAAGGTCATAGAGCAGGAACTGGGGGGAGGACTACCCAGGACCTTCCTGCTGGAAGCCAGGCCCTCTCTGGCCTCTGAGCTCATCCTGCAAGAGTAAGCATGGGAGAGTCCACGTGAAGACTCTAGAAACACCTGCGCACCAACAAAGCAAGAGTCTAGGACCCAAGAAAGGAACTCAGGAGGCAGTCGCTTGCTTTCTGCACACGTCTCTGACTTCTCCCGAGCTAAATGGCTCCCTTCGGGGGTAACTTTAACATCCAAGTTTCAGAAACACGATGGACAAAAGCCAACATTTTTCAAAGAACCCAGTGAAATTTGTAGGTCATTTTTGACCCTGGATATTCAACGACAAGGAATTCATCTTAAACCAACACTGATTACTTAACTGATAGTAAAAAGCCCTGACTTTTGTGTATATATCCTAAAATCTAGCAAGGAATTGCTAGATTAGAGTTGCCCTTTAGGATTTACTGTTATAAATAAAAGAGCTAGAAAATGGAAGGTTTCAGCAAAACAAAAACATCTGTCAGATTAAATAATAATTTGAATGTTTTTGACCTTGTAATTCTTATAATATTTATTTTAATGTTATAGCTATTTAAGAGCTATAAAAATAAGGAGTTTATAATTATCTTTATGTTGTACATATTTAAGTAACCTTAAAATGAATACAATTTCAGGCAACACTGAAATTTCTTCCTATCTTTATTTAAAATGGGTATGCACACTCTCCTCAGACGTTAGGCTACCATAATACCATAATGCCTCTAGAAAAGAAGATAATCACATTTGTCACAGCAGGAAAACCCTGGGAACAGTGGCGAATGATTTACAGTGAAGACAGTAGAGCTGCGTTTGGGACTGTAAATTATGTGTTATTTACACAAAGAAACGACGTTATTAAGGAAGGGGCAGGTTTGTAACCGAGGACCAGATGCCAGCCTATACGGGGTGACCTAAGACCAGGCATGCACCAGCATGCTCTGACATCTCTCAGTAAACTCACTTCCTTCAAGCCAGAGCATGTGAGATTTTACAGAATGCCACTGTCATCTATTTTTTTACATCTGTTAAACCACAATGAAGAAGATCACCTGGGCTTCTCCCATGCACATCACTAAAGATTCCATGGACCTGAGACAGACCTTGGAGACAGAGAGGAAGATGGCAGAAGGACAGAGACTAACTGAAACTGCACAACCCAGATTGGGACTTGAACCCACTGTCTTTTAATTGAGATCATACACCTGGTCTCAGGACTTAATGAAGCTCAGGTTCTTTATGTCTCATCACAGAAAGAATTCAGCAAGAGGCAAAGTGATAGGTAAGAATAGGATTTATTTAGAGAGAAACACTTTCCACAGACAGGTGGTCTGTCTCAAAAGGTGAGAGCAGCCCTAGGGTATGGGGTCATCTTAGAAAGTGAGAGGAGCCCTGGGAGAAACACCCCACAGACAGAGCGTGGGCCATCTCAGAAGGCGAGAAATCCCAAAGCATGGGGTGGTTAGTTTTTACAGGCTGGGTAATTTCATAGGCTAATGAGTGGGAGGATTATTCCAACTATTCCAGGGAAGGGATGGGGATTTCCAGGAATTGGGCCACCGCCCACTTTTTGGCCTTTTCTGGCTGGCCTCAGAACTGTCATGGCACTGGTGGGTGTGTCATGCAGCTGATGTATTACAGTGAGCTCAAGGTCCACTACAAGTTGAATCTTACGCCATCTTGGACCTAATTAGTTCTAACCAGTTTATGTCATACCTTCAAGGGCTATGTCATTCTTTTAGAGGTTGTGCCCTGCCCCCTTCCCTCCGATTTCATTAGGGGGATGAGAAAGCATCACTAACAGTATCAAGGTATTTCAAAATGTAGAAACCATCTGCGGACGGACAAGGGGTCCACTTTGTCCAGAACTTCAGTCACAGCAAGAGAACGAAGAAAGACATCACCAGGGGGCCTTGAACTACAGGATGAGGAGTCTAGACTCTTTAGGAAGCAAGAAGCAGCCACGGAAAGTTTGGGGGCAAGAGCAGGTATAATTAAAGCTGCACTTTCAAGAATACAGGCGGAACTCAGACAGGGGAGAATGGAGACAGTAAAGCTGCCTGGGTCCACTCTTCACTGGCAGCACCTACACACGTCTGGCGAGAGCTCCCTGAACAGGCCTGGGTAAAAGCAGCCCCCCTACGGCCCAGCACCAGCAGGACAGGGTCGCCTGAACTACAGACACAAGAAGAAGCACATGCTGTGGGGAGCTGTCCCTCCATGGTTTTCTTTCTAAAAAGCCTTCAAGGTCTTGCCACTTGGGAAATATTGCCCACCAGCTGCCCATTTGGAACCTTCATACTTTCATACTGAAGTCTCTTTCCTAATAAAGAACTGAAAAAAGTTATGCAGTAAAGAAACCAATTTTTCTTCTAGCATTTGGCCATCAATCCTTCAACCCCTTTTATTGAAAAACAGCTCTCTATCTCCTAAAACTAGCATCCTCCAGGCAGCTTTGGAAAGCATGGGCTAATAACCAACCCGGCAGCCTTGAAGGGCTGAGTAATGAGCTGAAGGTCAGGGTGACGGGAAGCGGGTGGTCAGGATCCCTCAGGGCTGCTCCACGCCTGGAACAGTACAGACCTGTTCAGGCCACCAAGGCAGCCACATCCACCCTGTGCAGGGTCCCGCGCTCCTGCTGGTGTGAGAAAAATCCCACTGTGTGGGGGTGCGGACAGGCATCCCAGCAGCTCAGTTCAAGTGCTTCTTGCATTCTGCTCATTAGGCTAAGAAAACCTGGTCAGCAGCATCCATAGAATAGCTCTCTTTCAGATGCCTGAAGACTTATATCCACTCTCATCTTTCTCCTTTATGAGTAAAATAACCTTAATTTATTTAACAACTAGGTCTGGTTATCCTTTTCACAAGAAAGACTTGTAAACTCTGCAGAAATTTGGTTCATCTGCCCAGTTATCCAAGGTTGAATGTCTTTCTGCATTGAATGGAAAGATTCAGAGCCTCAGAAGGTTAACTGAGCATCTAAGGGCAGCCCTGGGGGCAGGGAGGAGCAGGGTCTCAAACCCACATCAGCTTTAGGTGACAACCCAGGCAGGATGCTTTCCACTCACCAGAGTACAGTGAACCTCAGAGGAAATCTCCCACGGCTGGGACGCTTCAGCAGAGGGCTGGCTGTACCCCGCTGGAAGGATTTCCATTTCTCTCTGCCCAGAGGCGCTGCAGGTTTGATGTCACAGGAGTCTATCCCCTTACATCACTGCCTGCGTGAACCAAAGCTCAGTGGGAGGAACCAAAGCAGAGACCTCAGGTCACCTGCCCTCTGACCTGCCTGAATGAAATAGCAGCACTGTCATTGGGCCTTGCAATACTCAGGAGACCCTCCTGGGGTTGGGGGGCGTGCTACAGAGTCGCCAACACGTGTGACTCTCAAGACAGGCTGCAGCCGCCGTGGACGGGCACCTGGGGACTGAGCTCAGCCAGCCTCAGAAGCTGGGAGCAACCAATCCCTTCAGAAATTCAATCACACACCTTAATAAAGTTCACATCTTTGACCCAATAATTCTTTTTCTGGGAGTTTATCCAAAGGAAATAGCCCAATATACAGAAGAGCTTTTGGCACCAAGGTGTTCACCAAAGCATTATTTATAAGGATAAAAGCTGTCCAAAACTGCAATATCCAACAATAAGAGCACAATTTTGAAACTCAAGTACACTTACATAAAAGAATATTATGCAACAATTTAAAATCAAACTTATAATGAAAATGCTCATAATGTAAAGTTAAAAGGGAATGAGCAGATTATAAAATTGAATATATTATGAACAGAGTTCTGTAAGAAGAAACTTGCACAGGAAAGACTGAAAGGACACAAGCCAAAATGTTAACAATGGGAAAGCTTCATACGGCAGGACTGTGTGTGGCCAAGTATTTGTCTTCATTCAATTTTACTGTGCTTTCCAAATTTTCTTACAATGAGCAGGCATTACTTGTAAAAGGAAAAATGTGAGTTTGTTAAAAAGAATAGTATCTAAGTGATTAAAATAATTTCTAAACTACATGTGCTGAGAAAATTTAAAACAATGTATAAATTCCTGTATGCAAGGATTAGCCAAAGAAAATCATAATTAGAAAGCTGAATTTGCAGTACGTATCCATGTGGGTACACCTGCATGCACACAGGAAGCAAGACATAGAGGGGACTTCTAACCACGTGGGTGGGCGGGCAGGCAGCCAGCAGTGCATGGGGGAGGGGACTTCCCAGCTTCTACCACCTTCAAGGTAATTTCACACGCTCCAAACAAGCATGGGCTTGCCATGCAAACACGGCTTCACACAGGCCTCCCAGCCTCCCTCCCAGCCAGACTGCAGCCGCTAAGCCCTTCCTTACATCCTAAGAAATCTGGAGCCCCTCCCACCCCCACTTCCAAGAGAATCAGAACATAAAATACAAACTGACAAATTTTTTTCAGTGGAGGAATGGTTAACTGTATAGTGACTTTTGTCTAGCAAAAACAAGATTTAAGCCAAGGAAAAATGCCTTAACCCCTTTACCATTTAAGATACGTAAGGCAAGACTTTTTTCATTAGCGTCTTCAATTCCAGCAGCTAAGATGATAGTCTTCAGTTGCCCTGGGATAAGAAAGACTAAAGTCAAAAAACATAAGAACAGTAAATCAAGCGGGGAGGGGAAGCCCCCTGCTCACCTCCATCTGAGACCACAGCTCAACCCGCCCACGGGGCAGGGATGCAGGTTCAGTCCCTTCATCCTACGCCACCTGAGGTAACTGTTACCAACTATGTGGAATGACGAAGAGCAGGCAGAGAACAAATCCGTAAGCTGAGTCCCCAGGGACCCACCCCCAGAGAAGGCCAGCACTTAGGTCTCCTTCCTTTTATCACTTGTTACTTCCTAGAGATACTGGGAAGCTAAAACCACTGCCCCGGTGTGCCCAGCTCTGATAAATAACAGTCAGCACTCGACAGCTTTCTGAAGGGTGGGCCGATTAGTTAATTCAATCATTCCTGTTGAAGGAATAGGACAAGTCAGTTTCTTTTTTCAAGAACTGACTCTGGAACCTGCCCCTCAACTCTGACACCTGCCCCACGATGCTCCCAGTGCTTCCCAGACTTTCCTGTGCCTCTGGGCTCTTGTTAGGATGCAGCCCTAACGTAGCAGGACTAAGTGCACAGAGACCAGTTAGCTTCCCATCTCTGAGAATGAGACCCAGTCAGTGCTAAGGCTCCCCAGGTGACCCCCGTGTGCAGCCAGGGTCGCACATACCACTAGGAGGTTTGGAAAGGCCACCGGCTCAATCTAACTCCTGGCTACTCTGAGTGTGCCCCCTGCACAGTGACACCAGCACACCAACACTGGCCTCAGAGCTGTAGTGAAGAAGGGTGGGGCAACACAGCTAGAACATTAGGTTGGCCACAGTTATCGTTTCACTACTGACAGTAGTATGATTATTATTCAGGTGGGCTGACACAGCTGGGACAAGGCCAAATTTGTGAAGAAACAGAGTTCTTGGGAAAACTATGAGTTAAAAGCAGATAAGAAAATAAGAGCTGGGGAGGAGCTCCGAGAGGGTGGCTCAGGGCAAGTGTGTGGGGAGCCGACAGAGGGCCGTGTGCATGGCCCACCACGGGGGCAGCAACAGTCACAACAGCGACCACTTACCTGGGCCTGAACTAACGGGGCAGGCACTGTCCTAACTACCCCCAGTTCTCCGGGCTGAACCATTCTTGCTTTCCATTCTTTAGCGCTTACTATCCCAAGGCCCCCTGACGGGCTAGGGGCTTCCCCTCCCGCAGGGAAGAAGAGCTGACCACCTAGGAGAAACCGGCAGTGAGCCAGGAGCCTCAGGAGCCAGGCGGGGCACGCTCTTCACCCCTGGGGGGGCAGTGACACAGCTGAGGAGTGTGGGGACAGGCTTGTCTACATTTTGGACTGTGAGCTGCATGCCCCTCCTCAGGTTCTTTCTGTCCCACCCTCTCTTCCTTCTCTTCTTCCCTCTTCCTCTCGGAGCTGCTTTACGAGCTGCCTTCCATGGCCTCACAGGCAACTCTCTCAGCAGCTGCGTCCCAGGGCTGCAGCTCCTGGGATGGACAGCTGAGGCACGACCCCTAGGGAGGACCGGAGGAGGGGTTTCCAGTTGGGCTGGCTGGCTGAGGAGGGCCTGGAGAGCTGGGCTCCGTGTATTCTTCTGAAACAGCCATCTCACTCGTCTTCCTGGGCCCTGACCACTCCGGGGGACCTACCCCAGCTGGCCCCCAGGAGGGGGGGCCCCCTGTTACACATGCCCAGCTCCTCCAGTCCTCATTCTCCTGTGAGAGCTGCACGTGACCACATTGACTGTCAAACCAGCAAGGGAGCAGGAACAACACTGGTGACTGTCAGGAGCAGAGCTCCAGCCAGCGGGGAGGAAGAGCCCCATGCTCTCTCCCCAGCAACCCGAGCTGCCCGCTACACACGACTGGAAAACCTGCAAACTTTTAGGACTCACAGAGCCAGAGAATACAGGCACTTCTTGTAATTTTCCCACCATCCTTCCTTTAAAAAAAAAAAAAAAAACTCTTTTTACGTAAAACTGTTTTCCCTGGATTCCATGAGGTCCTTCAACTTCACGGCCCACATTCTATAAATAAGGAGGCAGAGGCCCAGAAGCATTAGTGGCTTCCTGGGATGTTAAGTGAATCAGACAAAGAACCAGGATCCAAATTCAAAAGCCCCGTGGCTCAGGCCCTGGCTCTGGGCACCAGCCAGACTGAGTGGTTCCCTGCGAAGGGAGCAAATCAGAACGGCGGGGAGAACATCCACGTGGAAGAGTGACACGGGGCTTCTCCACGAGTCCTTTACAGGAGAAGGTCAGCGCTCAGAGTCGCCGCCCCACTACCGTCTGCACACGAGCGAGTCTCAGGAAGAAAACTAACGACACAGAGGGAGAGGTTACTCATCAGCCATCACTATTCCCTCCAAGTCTTCCCAGCTCTGGACAGAAAGACACCCCAACACACCACTCTGCAAGGGATGGATTTTCTTCAAGGAACGGCGACTCGCCGGATACTATGTGCACCCCGCCCTACAACTCAACAAAGCAGAATCGTAAAATGTCTGATGCTCTTTCGAATTCCTCTCTACAGAAAAGGAAAACACGCCATAGTTTTGCCAAAATCAGTCACCACGGCAGCCTGAGCCCCTTGATGCTGTGTGGGCTTCAGTTCCTAAATGTAGACATATATTCATTTCATGTAGTTGTTTGGTATCTTATTACCTATCGACTAAGAGATGAAATAAAGTTTTCAGTTAAGTGTGGCGGATTCTCACCTGTGAAAGCATTTGTGGCCTGAAAGCCAGCTTCCTGCATACTGCTCCCCGGCAGGCCTGTGTTCCAACTTGTCAGCTGTCCCGTCACCAGGAACATCCAGGAGGCCTCAGGTCACCTCCATCTCAGCTTGCAGGAGCCCATCACTCTGCCTGTCTGGTTTCTGGTAGCATCGGACACCAACCTGCCCTGCTCCCAGCCTCTGAGAGCAGGTGGTAGCTGGGACGGCACCCAGTCCAGCAGTGTGCACGCTCGGGGCACCGGTCACATCAGCCGTCCAGCCAGAGAGTGGAGGCCATGGTGGGCCCAGGAGCGAGGAAGCTGTCCCACGGACACCGGCCTACCCACCTCAGAGGAAGGACCCCCCCAGCCGCCTGGCAGCCAGCATTCTCCAGGGGTCTCTCTTGCTCCGGGGGGTTCAGGAGGGTCTGATCTGCAGCTCTCTATGCTTCGCCTCTCCCCTTGCTGAAATTAAAAAGAAAGAGATCATTTTCCTGATGACCTGTAGAACATGAAACTCAGTAGACCCACAGAGGCCAAAAAAGAAAAAGAAGAAGCCCCCAGAGCCATGCCCATGACCACACTGTGTGGGAAGTGGGGCACGTGTAGCACTTCTCCTGCTGCCCAAGAAGGGGCGGGGGCCAGGGGGACTCCTGCACCCAGAACAACATGGGGCCAGCTGCTCCGAGCCGCTCTAGGAACAGTTACAAAGGTCACACGCATTCAAATGTCCTCCCCAGGCTACCCTAGGCCACAGACACCTGAAGCAGAAATCCATTTCCTAAGCAGTTTCCTGAGGTCTTACAAGTGGGATCTGAGGTTCATGGCCACTGCTGTCAGCATGCCAGAAAGGACTTGGGTTGAGCTGTTTTACAAAGTGACTCTTGGGACTTCTCTGGTGGTCCAGTGGCTAAGACTCCAGGCTCCCAATGCAGGGGGCCCGGGTTCGATCCCTGGTCAGGGAACTAGATCCCACATGCCGCAACTAAAGATCTTGCATGCCCCAACTAAGACCCGGTGCAGCCAAATAAATAAATAAATATACATATATTTTTTAAAGTGACTCTTAAGTGGGAAGAAAAGGTCAGTGATAATTTTTTTAAAAGAAGAGGAAGGAAAAGCAAATTTAATCTATCAATATAAACTGTTCCATATATATTACATATCCCATAATAATAAAAACATTTTACAAATACTTATATATTTTAATGTTGTTATACTAGCAACATTAACTACAAGAATGTTAGAAGTCCAAAGGACCAGACTTTTTTTTTTTTTTTTTTTTTTTAATTTTTGGCTGCGTTGGGTCTTCATTGCTGCACGCAGGCTTTCTCTAGCTGTGACAAGTGGGGGCTACTCTTCATTGTGGTGTGCGGGCTTCTCTTGTTGTGGAGCATGGGCTCTAGGCGCGTCGGCTTCAGTAGTTGTGGCACATGGGTTCAGTAGTTGTGGCTTGTGGGATCTAGAGCACAGGCTCAGTAGTTGTGGCGCTGTGGCATGTGGGATCTTCCCGCACCAGGGATCGAACCCGTGTCCCCTGCATTGGCAGACGGATTCTTAACCACTGCACCAGCCCAAGGACCAGGATTTTGTTTTTTTTCAAATTTTATTTATTTTTATTTATTTATTTTTAACATCTTTATTGGAGTATAATTGCTTTACAATGGTGTGTTAGTTTCTGCTGTATAACAAAGTGAATCAGCTATACATATACATACATCCCCATATCTCCTCATTCTTGCATCTCCTTCCCACCCTCCCTATCCCACCCCTCTAGGTGGAAACAAAGCACCGAGCTGATCTCCCTGTGCTATGCGGCTGCTTTCCACTAGCTATCTATTTTACATTGGGTAGTGTATATATGTCCATGCCACTCTCTCACTTTATCCCAGCTTACCCTTCCCCCTCCCCGTGCCCTCAAGTCCATTCTCTACGTAGGACGAGACTTTTAAAACAGAATCTCAAATATGAATCTCTGGTATTAGAGAAAAGGAACCTTTTCCATTATTATCACTTCATCCTAAACAATTTATAGCTAATTTTTAGAAAATGTAACTTTATTCCTCTTTTTCACCATCAAACTAGAGAAAAGAAAAAAATTTAAGAAAACAGCACATAACAGAAAGGAACCCTCTGTTAAAGCCCTCTTGCTGTAAATATAAGGTAATAAAGTAAAACATCACTAATACAGACTAACTGGAAGGAAGCCCTAGTGTATTAAGGAAGCACCTTAATTACATTAAGAAAGAAATTCAACTGCATTGCCTTCATGTACAATCTCAGTTAATAAAGTGCAGCCCAGTAGGAGTCCTCAAGTTTAATGAATAGGTAAAAAATTTAATTAAAAATCATTTATGTAAATGGTGGTTCTGAAGTGCTTGAAAATGTGAGAAAATGTTTGTTCTCTGAATTTAAACATTCCGTATCAAATGACCAGTACAGACAGTTATCAAGGTCCCAAAGTCCTACACCAACATCCAGAGTAAAGGACCATGTGCACTGTAGTTATCTACTTTAGGGAATGGAATTGCCAGTTAAAAATAAAAGCCCACCTGCCCTAAAACCGTGATTATCTTTACTCTTTCTATGATGCTTTCAATGCACAGAAATACTAGACTGTATTTGTTCTCTTTTCCTGAACTCAAAGACAAACTAAAGTGTGGTGATGTTTTTGTTGTTTTATTGAGAGGTTTTGCTTAATTATCTTGCTTCATTGCAAAAGGCACGCTACCACAATTTTTTAAAAAACCAAGCTATACATTTCAAACGGCTATGGGAAAGATTGAGGCTGACGTGGATAGAAATAGAAGAAACAACAAACTCTTCTTTTTTTTCTCTTACTGTCTCTGTCACACTCACCAATACTTAACTTTACTTCTAAAAGAGAGGGAAGACGACAGGTGTGTAACAGCTCCCCCTGAGGTCTTGGGCATGGTCCTGGCCTGGAGGTTTAGAGCATGACATGTGTGGTTCCCAACACAGGCTGAAGGGCCAAAATTTATTTTAATTATCTTCATTAACTGATGACGTGCATATTCCTACATACATTTGGAGTCTCCTTAATATGCAATTTTCAAGTGAAAGTGAACCTGTAACTGCCATAAAATGTTTTCTTCCTCACCACTAACAACACAGATAAGATACCCTTTCTAGAAATACACAAAAAAGAGGAGTGGGTCCCCAGAAACTGGAGTCTATTCTGTTCAGCGAGGGACCAACCAAAGAGAACGGGGCCAGGAAGCCATGCTCAGGAGGACAGTAGATGACCTAGCAGGCTGGAGAACAGGTGGGTAATTGGGACCCAGAGTTGGCAGAGGTACCACACATCAGCTTTCACAGCTCGGCAGGCAACCAAGAATCAGGAAAAAGGCACAGAAGCTGAACACATCACTGTCCTGCCTGCCTCCCACCCTCAAGGGCCCTGCTTACCTTCTAGTCTCAGAGGTGGCACCTCGCCCACCCCTGGGACTAAATGCAGAGCCTGGTAACCTGGCTCGCTGGCCCTGGCCGCAGCTGTGGCTGCATGCAGGGGTGCTGATCGCTCAGCACCATCTCTCCGCTGAGCTGTTAAGCCCCACGGGGACGTTTCCCTTGAGCACCTAAGGCGCTGTCTGGTGCCCAGTGGACATCAGTAGGACGAGTCTACTGAACGATGGATGGGTGGACCAAGGCTGCTGGTGTTCGGATGAGGCACACAGAGAGGCTCGGCAGACCCTGCAAACCAGCCCACTGCCCCGAGCCATGCTGATGGATGCCATCCCCGGGCTGAGAGGCTGTTCACACCTCTGGCTCTGAGCCTCTGAACTGGCAAGGCTTTTGCTACCACCCCACTAGTCAAGGTGAGACAAGGATAACGAGCAATGACTCCCCTGCACTCACACTTCACAGCAAAGTACCCAGCACAGGCCCATGGAGGTCACTGCTCTAAATCCTCTCAAGCCACAGAGAAAACTCTAGCCCCACAGCGATTACATGACTTAGCCCCAAACTAGCACTCAGGAGTTGGGACTAACGCCTGGTCTCTTGCCCCTCCAGCCACTGTTATTCCCATGCTACTTCTGAATCTCAGGTAGTTTCCTAAACTGAAGTGCCTTAACGCTGGTAATGCTCAAATCAGGAAAATGTAGGGGGGAAAAGAGGAAAAATAAAGAGAGAAAGAGGCAACTTACCCAAGACGCAAGGTCACAGAGTAACCCTGAACCCATTCAAGAGCCCCTCTACAGCAAGCACACTACCACCATCCTGTCATGGACACATGGACACACACACGTTCTATTTACACTGAGAAGATGGGCAGGACTAACTAGGAAATAAATTAATTCAATATTGCACTTGAAACATGTTGTTAAGTCCCTCCCATAATGGAGCAACAGTTACTAAGGAAATAGAGCACACAAAAGGGAAAAACACCCCCACAACAAGGGACGTTCTTAAAAACATCAACGCCCACGAAACCTAACCAAATAAGTTGTGGAATACGTTTGCTTTACCACTTGTTCACAAAAACTCATTCGACACACAGCCTCCCTAGAATCACTGGGGAGTGAAAAGAACTGCATTCCACAGATGACACCTATCATGAAAGTTCAGCGTGGAAAGACTCGCGATTCAGGAAACACAAGGTCACACGCTGGGCAAAGAGGCCAACTCAACAGAGAAGTCAAACAACCTTTTCTCAAAATCTAGTAACACTAGTATAAGTGTAGCGCATAAAGAATCAATACTGCAGTTTCATTTCTGATTTCCTCGCACCATGGACAGACTGCCTCGCTGGTATGTTGGTTACCTAGGTGACGGCCACCTGGGTGATGGCCAGACCGAGCAGCCGCAGGCTCCAGGCCGCAGAGGTCCCACCTGTCTGAGGACGGGCACTGCTCCAACCTCGGAGGAAGGAGCATGGAGAAGTGAAGGGATGGTCCCAACCCCGACAAACCATGACACTGTTGCAAACCTCAGAAAACAGAAACAAATACGTTGAGAGTGTGCCATACTGCTTACTGGAAAAAACTCAACTACTGGCTTGTTCATTTAAGGTCAAAGTGGCAATGGACTCCGAGCAAGACAGAGGTGAGGAAAAGTGGGACAAGAAACCTGAGGGTCTGTTTCTGGCCCGAGCTTGGAGCCCTCCGCCCCGTGGATAGACACGCAGACCTGGGAAGTGCAGGTCAGTCTAGGTATTCCTCGTGGCAGCCACCGCCCCTGCCCTGCTCTGGGCCAGGCTCAACCAGGCTACCACATCCTCATGCACCATGAGGGGTGAGAGCTCGAGGTCCCGTCTGATCTGAGCAGGCCCCAGTGGTCATGTCTCCAGTCAAGGGAGACGGAACAGATGTGCATGAAAAGGACACTGTGAACCAGCACAGAAAATCTGCACAGAAACCAAGTCTGAGAACAACTCAGACAAAGGGCCATCTGCACAGCAGTACAGATCCTCCTCGCTGCTCTTAATTTCTGTGGTTTGGGGTGTATGACAATTGCAGCTTTTATAACACAACCTCAAAGCCATCGAGCACTGGGCAGCTCAATGGGCTCCAGGTACTCAGGTCACCACTTCAGGAAGCAAGTACAAAATCTAAAACCCTCTTCAAATATGCACACAAGATGCAAACAGGGAAGGTAGCAATTCTATTAGACCATCCTTTAAAATGTCACCTCGAAAATCCAACACTTGATAAAACCTGAAGAATCTATACTCTGAGCTCTACCCAAACCAAGCTGGAGGACATTTCCCCCAGATAATTAAGTAGGAAAACTGCCCCTAATAATCAGTACAGGTACCACTACCTCCTCACACTACCTATGGGCAGGGGAGGCCATGGGGTCGCCATTCATTTTATGGAGGAGGAGACGGTGGCCCAGGGAGGAGAGGGAACACACTACAGGATGAGGGCAAAGCTGGACCAGAACCAGGTGTCAGTCTGGGCCCAAGCTCCAGGCTCTCCCGTAGACGCAAAATGGTCAAAGGAAGAAGCTGAGAAAGGGGCACAGGGCACACATGGACCCCTGCCCATGGGGCTCAGGGATCCTGAAACGATCCCCACTTTCCCAGGCCCAGATTGGGCCATGCCCATGACACCAACACACCCCAAAGAGAAGGTGCAGAAGGGCCAGGGCCTTGGGGCAGGGGCAGAGTCAGAGTCCTCGGGTGGATGTGCACTGACCGAAGGTCCCCTGACCTAGTCTGAGCACGTCACAGTCACCTCGACAGTGTATGCCAGCTGAGCAGAGGTCACTCCTCCTAGCCTGGTGTGAGGGGCACAGGCCGGCTCTGCACTTAGCACTCTCCTCCACCCCAATTTTCTTCAGATAAAACCAGCTTACAATGGGCATGGCAGGCCAAGAAAAGGGGGCGCTGCAGGGTTAACGAGTGTGAACAGCAAGGGGAGGGGGCTGAAAGCAGAAGGGAACATAGGTCCACAGTTCCACCCTCCCTGCACATGCTCCTGCACCCCCGTCACCCATCAGGGCTGCTGGGCCAGCGCCTGCACCCCAGTGCCTTGCCCGTGACCTCCTCCCTGCTCTCTGGCCTGAAGAATACCACACAAGCTGCATCTTCTCATTCAGCTACTTGTGGGGTCACTACTCTAGCACGGCACTATTTGAGGTGCCTGCACTCTCCTATCTCTGTCTGTGGAGGTATTTCTAACGGAAACCTTTTCTTGCTAATCTTTGCATCCACAGCACTGTCCATGCGGACTAGCATACAGCAGGTACCCAATAAATGCTGGTTATACTGCACTGAATCATATCTGAGCTTCGGCCGGGTCACCCCCTTGTCACTCTACTCTCTCTGCCCTGCCTCAGCTGCACGAAGCACCAAGGGCCTGGGACCCAAGGAGGCTGCTGGCCACAGGGCATGCACACTGGGAGGGTGCTCCTTGTGGAAGGGTCAGGCTGGGCGTCTGGAGCAGAGGCAAGTCCAAACCTCCACCACTTAAAACACACTGGAAGGAGAGCTTTCCATGCAAATAGGCCAGAGGACAAAAGGCCAGACTCTGAGGCAGACCGCCTTGGGCGCACCTCATTCTAGGCCACATGCAACTCTGGCAGTTACTTAACCCTGAGCCTCAACTTCCTCATCTGTAGAGTGGAAGCAACAATGACACTCATAGAATTATTGTGCATTTAATGAGGGGCCACGTACAAAACACTGGTCTCCAATCAATGTTAAAGAACAGTGCACCTGGGCAGATGACTGATGCGGGCTTGGAGAGCATGGTCCACCCTCCCTCCTCCAGCTCCATCTCACCCAGCCGTACACGACAGAGCGTTCGACCTCATATTTCCTCACATGATTTGTCTTGATATTTTTTAAGTTCTTGATAGATAAAAATCTAAGCTCACAAACACCCTATGTCGGCTAAAGTTAATGAAAGAAAGAAAAGGGAAAGGATACAAAAGTAAAGAAAATGTGTAGGTGAGGTATTTGGTATGAAATGTGGTAGAATAACCTTTTGTTATTATTATCTAGTTAAACAAATGACAAAAAAGAAACTTGTCTTTAAAAGGAAAAAGAGTCTCGATATTCAATTTTTCTTCATGTTTACATATTGAAATATCAAATTTTAAAAAGAGCAATAGATGGTAATAAATAAATTTGACCCAGGTTTTACATCTCCTCACTAGAAAATAACCATGCAGGATCCAATCTGCCTTTCTTCTGTCCTTTGCCCTGTTTGGTTTGTACCTTTGTAAAGTGCTGACTTTTTAAGTCCTTTTACGTATATTTTTGAAGCTTTCCCAAGGCCTCAAGAATGAAATTCTGCACAGAGAGGACATCCCACCAAGTGCCCTGTGCATGACAGGAGGTGTTGGAACAGGGCCACTGGCACCTGAAAAGCTAATATAATGACCAACAATGAAACAGCCGGTGCTCCTACAGAAACGAACCGTCTGCACAATGCTAGGCGCTCGCGTTAGCAAACGTTTCCTAAGTGTCCCTTGTGCACGAAGCCTCAGACCAGCTCCACATCTGCTTTCTAATCACACAGTGGATACCTAAACGTTCATCAAGTAGCTTTGCCTTGTATGCTCATATTCATTTTCTGAAAAATATATTTCTCTAGGCAAAACAAAACTTTCCACATTATATTACAATTCAATAACCTGTTTGAGGTGGGTGGTAGTGGATTGAACACTCCAATAATATTCTTCTTAGATGTTTCCAAAGAAAGGTCCACATGGTCTGGGACAGACATGGGAGACGGGAGATGCGTGCTGTAAGCCCTGACAGGTACCTGCCCACACCGGGGCCCACGAGGCTCCGACCAGAGGCCAATTTAACACAGGTGCACTGTAGGTCACAAACACAGGGCTGCTTAGTGACTGGTGCCCTGGCAGAGAGACAACGAAACAGAGGAGGAGCCCGCTTAGCTCTGCAGAGAGGAGGTGGGCAGAGAGCTCATAGATACGGACACACCCGCACCCTCTCAGGACCTGCACTTCCTTCCACTCAACCACCCCGCTGCCTCTCTCATTTAAGGGAAGCAGGAGCAGCAGCACACGCCACGTGTCTACCATCCCAGGAGGAGGAAGACCCTGTGACTGCCCCAGACAGACCACAGGTTCACAGAGAAGAACTCAAAGATCATCTCTGGACCAGCCTCTCAAGACGACGTGGAATTCAACCCAAAAAGCCATCACAGGAGCCACACCAAATTCTGGAAGCAGAACTCATTTAGCCCAGTCAGCCCTGGTGGAACAACTCAGTCTGATCACAGAAGCCCAAGGACACATTTCAGCAGACGTCCAAGGATACAACACAAAATGGTACAGTCTGAGGTTGGCCCCCGGAGCTGATGTCACCGCAGCAGCTGGCCCGAGAGTGTGACACAGGGGCTCTGGGTGGCAGTGGAGCACAAGAGCGAGCTCCCCCTCTGGGAAAGGCCCCAGCGCACTAAGCCACAGATGAGCGGTGCCCAACTCCACAGCCGTTAGGGAAACACTGAGAGAGCTTCCCGGCCTCCTGGAAGGCTGGATGGGGCAGGGCCATGACAGTGCACCTGTCCTGAAGAGCAGCTGCTGAAGGGGCAGAGAATTCAGGGGAAAGCTTGAGTGGTATTTGACTAACGGGACTATACAAACCAACCCCGTGTGTCTGGAGGCCTCCAGCCAAGCAGACAGGGCTCATCAGACCAGTTTCTGCTGCCTTGGTAACAAAGGCCCATGTGTGTGCTCGTCACAGCAGAAGTAAACAGGTGTTATTCATGAGGGAGGCACCACCGCAGGTACCATGTGTCCCACCAAGCGTCCCCAGTGGGGGAGACGTACCTCCTGTAACACAGGACTGGCCCTCCTGACACGGTGTCCTGCAGCATCTGGGCCTGTGTGTTTGCAGTCCGCTGAGTTTCCACAGCTTCAGAGCACGTACCACCGCTACAGAAACCACCCCACCCTGAACAATGCACCGAGCCCACGTCAGTGTTCCTGACACTGAGTGAAGCTGTCTGTTTCACGTGTCTACCATCAGATCTGGACAAGAGAGTTCCTATGAAATCACCCAAGAAAACCACAGGGCTCCGGCAGCAGGAGGAAATTTTAAGCACCAAGTTTGGAGCCTGACATCACTGTTCCTGTTCCAATCACTCGCCACACTTGGCCAGTGTCTGATGGTGTTGCAGGACTAAGTACTCCGTGGCCCCGTCAGCCTGACCGGCAACTTTCTCCCCATTGAAAAGAGCATCTTCTTTCAGTTCTTCCTTTCCCTCTAAAACCAGCCCTTATTTATTCCCTTCCCCTCTGGAGCCAACGAGTAGGAAGTGACCCATTCCCTCCTGCTCTGCAGTGGGCCCTCAGGAGCCCCCGGCAGTGGTGGGGCAGAGGTGGGGGGGCAACAGGAGGCCTCACCACAATCACAGCAGCACCTCCCGTCCGCTGGCCCCCACTGTGCCCTCTAACAGCGAGGAGGAGGATGTGATGGTGCTCCTCACAGAAGGGCAAGCTCTTACCGCTTTTCACCCAAACACTCTCTCTAAGCCAGCGTTCCCCCTAATGTCCCTAGAGGAAACATGCAATCATCAAAACTAAATTTTGCCTGTTTTGACTGAAAAACTGAATCCATTGATAAATACATTTGAAATAGGAAAATAGCCGTAAGTAAATACACAAGACTAATGTCAAAGAGCAAGGAGCTGCCTGTTTATTTGGGCTGGGGTCAGAGGCCACGACAGAGAGAGAATGAGGGTCGGGGCTGACAAACTCTGACACAGCCGCTCACTCCACAGAGGTGCTGTGCTCAGAGGAGCAAGCGCAGCTTTGGGGTCAAACAGACGGGGCTCAGAATGACCATTCTGCTGAGCAGCCTGCCACCCTACCCGGGCAGGCTACACAGCCTCGCTGAGCCTCAGTCTCCTCATCTATCAAGTGGGACATTAATGTAGCTGTAAGGCAGTGGTGCTGAGAAAATACACGACAGCATGGACACAGCCTCAGAACACCCAACAGGCCCTCAAAACACAGCAAAGGGAGGAACGGGGAGCAGGGAAGAAGGACAGGGGCAACACTGCCCTGGATGTCACACCCTTGGGAGCCGTGTAGATGGTGTGGTCAGTCGACTGGGCTGTAAGCAGGTGGGGTCCACTGAATGCCACTCCATGGATGACCACTCAGAGTTAAAATCTAGGGCCTGCTAGATTGGAATTTAATATTCTCATCTTCAAACAATTATTTAAATAGGTCGCCATCAGGTACGCTTCTTTTTCCTTACCACAGGCCAAGACTTCCATCTGACTTGGCCCTGCTGTTCACCCCACGAGGCCCTCATCTCCACCCCAACACATGAGCCAGGAAATATTCACAGCTCATCCACCAACCGTAGGGATTCCACACATCAGAGAAATCACCACTATTGAAATGACTCATCTCTTCACTTCCTCTGAATAAAAACATGTTGTTATGTTCAACAGAACCATACAAGAAATAATGGCTAAGGGTGACACTTCAGTAACTTAAACCAACACCTAGAAACGGTGGCCTGGGAGAAAAGGAAGAGACTGGCACCTTCAAGGGTGTTCTACGAGCCCCGTCTTTCCCCTCCCCGACCCACCGTCCCCGGGTGCGTCCCAGCCACACTCAACCACACAGGCCCTGAGCCTAGAGGTGCTCTTGGGCAGAAGAGGGTTATGTGTGAGAACGAGGCTGCTGCTGAGACTGAAAAGCAGTCTAGCTATTCCACTATCATCCCTTTCCCTTCTGGTTCCCATGGTAACAAACAGACCTCAGATCCCCAAAACAGTAAAGATAGCACCGTGCCCAGTTTCCCTGCAATCTGTTTCCATAGGAACTGAAAGAGAAGGGGATGGAGGCTGGGTAGCTGGAGTGCCTGTAAATCTGTGTTCCCATCAGGTGAGCTGCACATGGTGGCTGGCACGCTGGTCCAGTGGCCTGCAGGCCTCCAGGGCTCTTCAGGAGTGACACATCCACTCAGGGATGGAGGCCCAGAGAAAGGGAAGCTCACAGCAGGCTAGACGTGGGTTCCTCCCAACACACACTCAGAAGGTGATTCACCCTTTCTCTCAAAGGGCCCTCACCAGCCAGGGGTGATCCATTTCAGACCAGCAGTTCCACATCTGGCTGGGTCACCCCAGACCTAGTGAATCAGTCTCTCAGGGGGCTGGGACTAGGATTCTGTAGTTTTTAACCAGCTCCAAAGGTGATCCTGACGCTCAGCCGTCTGAGAAACCAATGACCTGGACCTGAGCTTCCTGAAGTTTAAGGCAATCATGCAACCCGAGGGGACCCTGGTGAAACGCAGATTCTGGGTCTGCAGGTCTGCATTTCGAACCAGCTCCCAGAGGATGCTGGTGCTGCTGGTCCTTGGACCACATATGAGTAGCCAGGATCTAGACTCCAGTGAGTCTGGCTCTAGAACCTTCTCACAGACCCAAGACAGAGACTCAAGCCATTCCCATGGGGCAGCCTATTCCCATCTTCAGACATCAGTCCACACCGGGCTGGGCCTCAAAGGCCAACAGCTCTGGGGTCAGGGCCTACAGAGGAGTTGAGCCATGCTTCATATTACCCTCCCTCTGCCTGTTTTCTCAGCCTCCAGAGACAATCCCGTGTGGATAAGAAGGTAACAGAATAGTCAATGTACAATCATCAGGGAAAACATGATTGCCTCCTCCAAATCTGATTCCTCGAAGAAAGGTAAAAGCAAATTCTGCAGAGTTGAGGATTAAACTAGTGGTGGAAAATGTGTAAATAGTTAGAATATTTATAAATATAGATGTATTATCAAAGAAGAATGGAAGTGTTCACATATTTTAAAAGAAATGAAAGTTTTGAAAAACTCTACAATTATTATAAAGTAGCTCAGCTAGCCTTATAATCCCTATTCTAAAAAAAAAAAAGGACAGAGTAAATAAGCCAGACTTCACTTTTCAGCTAAAAGTATGCAGAGTAATCAAAAGTAACATTTATTTCAATATTGAACCCACAAAATAGTTTTAAACCACATAAAATGCCAGTGTGTTACTCAAAAGCAAGTTACTGATTTTCTGTAATATTTTAAGAAATCTCCATTTTGCTTATATATAAAAAGGGAGCATTCAGTTTGTTTCATTTAATACATTTTATACCTTTTCTTCAAAAAGCATAACATAGGGACTTCCCTGGAGGTCTAGCGGTTAAGACTCTGCACTCCCAGTGTAGGGGGCACAAGTTTCATCCCTGGTCGGGGAACTAAGATTCTGCATGCCTCACGGCGTGGCCAAGAAAGAAAAGCATAACATATATCAATCTTTGAAAATTAAAATATGAACAAAGAATCCAACTATAAATCACTGAATTACGTTGTAGCTTACTTGAAAAATAATCTTGCAATTCTAAACATGTAAAAGGGAAAAAATCAGTTCTTTGATTAGTCAGCACACAAGCAACAAAGAGAGCTCAGTGCCTGCACAGCCCTGTAACTGCAGGCAGCCAAAGAAAACTTCACACACACAGTCTGTGACACACATTTTCATTCCCATGAGGCAAAAATATACATATATTTATTTATACAGGCATGTATAATGTCACACATAAACTTTAAAATAAACATGAGTTAGTTTCGAGACTCAGTTGTTTTTAGTAAAGTACCCAAAGCACACGAAGCCAGTGTGACAAGTGCTGTGATGAGAAAATGAAGTCAGAAATAGGGATTTCTGCATTTGCTTAAAAGACAATAAACACACACCTCCCACAAAACCACGGGTGACACAGCCGCGGTAGAGGACACCACCGGGGTGTGGGCTAGCAAGTGCACCATTAAAAAGGATAAGAACAGCTGGGAAAAAACGCAGAGACATGCTCACACCCTGCTTCCTGAACCCTGGGAGCCCAAGACACTAGCCAGAGAATCCGCGGTAGTGTTCACTGGGTCCGTGAGTTTACTCCCTATTGACATGAAGAAGCAGTACTTCCTGTGAATGGCCGGACTGCAGCTGGTCTGCAGGGCCCGCAGTCTCTGTCCCTACACCCAACACTGTCCTCACAGTGCAGACCACACAGCACAAGCTCGACGCATCACAGGGAGACTCACTTCATTCAGACGAGCAGTGGCCAGGCCGTGGCCTCTGAGGCCTAGACAACACACTGCCTCTTTGGGGGGAATGTCTCATTCGACTTCCTCATCACAGCTTCAGGGACGGGGAGGGTGGGGGAGGCTGATGGATCTGTCTCAGATCCGGTTCCTGTCGCCCCAGGAGTCCCTGGGCTCTCAGGAGCCCGAGTGTCCCGGCACTTCCCCGGGACCCCAGCCCTGCGCAGCCTCTACTGACCAACATCTGATGGTCTGCTGTGTTCTGTGCTCTTCATTTATCACATCTCCTTCACAGATTCTAACAGTCTCAAGGGCGAGGCTTTTTTATTTGCATTTTCCCTCCAATTTTAGCCTAGTATTCAGCAAAAGATACTGCTGACAAATTCTCCCTTCTTCTCAAAGGGTAGGTAAAAATATGGCTAAACAGAAAAAAACACCACCACCTTTTATGTTGACCCCCATGCACCTGCAGCAGAGGATGATGGCAGGTCTACCCTGTGAAGGCCCTGAGGCTACTGCTCGTGGAAACACCCCGAGTTCAACAACACATACGCAGAGAGGGAACTGCATGGTGAACTAAACTGATTTCGCACACTGGAACAAAACTGTGGGATCTGGGAATAGGAAATGCTCTAAGATATCATCCAGTTCAACTCATCGTCCCATGTAAGTAGAAATTACTAGAGCTCAGATATCACAAGTCATGCAGAGCTGAGTCTAGAACAGAGTATAAAATTGGGCTAAATCCAATGTCCTTTAAACATAACACAGGCATATCTCGTTTTATTGCATGTTGCTTTATTGTGCTTTCGCAGATACTGTACTTTTTACAAATGGAAGGTTTGTGGCAACCCTGCATCAAGCAAGTCTACTAGCACCATTTTCCCGACAGCATCTGCTCACTTCGTGTCTATGTCACATTTTGGTAATTCTTGCAATATTTCACTCTTTTTCATTATTATTATATTTGTTGCAGTGATCTGTGATCTTTGATATTACTATTACAATTGTTTTGGGGCACCACGAACCACGCCCATGTAAGATGGCAAACTTAACTGGTAAATGCTGTGTGTGTTCTGACTGCTCCACTATTCCCCCATCCCTCTCTTCGGGTCTAATTCCTGAGATACAACAGAATTAGAATTAGGTCAATGAGTAACCCTACAATGGCTACTAAGCATTCAAGTAAAAGGAAGAGTCACACATCTCTCATTTTAAATCAAAAGCTAGACATGATTAAGCTAAGTGAGGGAGGCATGGCGAAAGCCAAGAGAGCCCAGAAGCTAGCCTCCTACACCAAACAATTAGCCAAGCTATGAATGCAAAAGTAAAACTCCTAAAGGAAATTAGAAGTGCTACTCCAGGGAACACAGGAATGATAAGAAAGCAAAACAGCCTTACTATTGATATGGAGAAAGTTTTAGGGGTCTGGATAAAAGACCAAACCAGCCACTACATTCCCTTCAGCCAAAGCCTAATCCAGAACAAGGCCCTAACTTTCTTCAATTCTATGAAGGCTGAAAGGTAAGGAAGCTGCAGAAGATAAATTTGAAGCCAGCAGAGGCTGGTTCATGAGGTTTAAGGAAAGAAGCCGTCTCCATGACATAAAAGTGCAAGGTGAAGCAGCAAGTGCTGATATAGAAGATGCCACAAGCTATCCAGAAGATCTAGCTAAGATCATTAATGAAGATGCTACACTAAACAACAGATTTTCAATGTAGGTGAAACAGGCTTCTATTGGAAGGACTTCCATAGCTAGAGAGGAAAAGTCACTGCCTGGCTTCAAAGCTTCAAAAGACAGGCTGACTCTTACTAGGGGCTAATGCAGCTGGTGACTTTAAGTTAAAGCCAATGCTCATTTACCATTCTGAAAATTCTAGGGTGCTTAAGAATTATGCTAAATCTACTCTGCCTATGCTCTAGAAATGGAACAACAAAGTCTGGATGATAGCAAATCTGTTTTATAACATGGTTTACCTAATATTTTAAGCCAGTTTTTGAAAAAACCGTTCCTTTCAAAATATTACTGCTCACTGACAATGCACCTGGTCACCTAAGAGCTCTGATGGAGACGGACAAGGAGATTAATGTTTTCATGCCTGCTAACACAACATGCATTCTGCAGCCCATGGATCAAGGAGTCATTTCGACTTTCAAGTCTTGTTATTTAAGAAATTCAGGGAGGGTGGGAGGGAGACACAAGAGGGAGGAGATATGGGGATGTATGTATATGTATAGCTGATTCACCTTGCTATAAAGCAGAAACTAACACACCATTGTAAAGCAAATATACTCCAATAAAGATGTTAAAAAAATTCTTTTAATCAAAATCAAATCAAATCAAATATAAATGATTTAAAAAAAAAAGAAATTCAGTTCATAAGGCTATAGCTGCCATTGACAGTGATTCCTCTGATGGATCTGGGCATAGTCAATTGAAACCCTCTGGAAAGGATTCACCATTGTAGATGTCATTAAGAACACTCATGATTCATGGGAAGAGGTCAAAATATCAATGTTAACAGGAGTTTGGAAGAAGTTGATTCCAACCCTCACAGATGACTTTGAGGGGTTCAAACCTTCAGCGGAGGAAGTAACTGCAGATGTGGCAGAAACAGCAAAAGAACTAGAATTAGAAGTGGAGCCTGACAATGTGACTGAACTGATTCAATCTCATGACAAAACTTGAACAGATGAGGAGTTCTTATGGATAATCAAAGAAAGTGACTTCTTGAAATATAATCTACTCCTGGTGAAGATGCTGTGAAGACTGTCAAAATGACATTAAAGGATTTAGAAAACTCCATAAGCTTAGTTGATATAGCAGCAGCAGGGTTTCAGAGGACTGAATCCAATTTTGAAAGAAATTCTACTGTGGGTTAAATGCTATCAAACAGCACTGCATGCTACAAGGAAATCGTTCCTGAAAGGAAAAGTCAATCAATACAGCAAACTTCATTGCTGTCTTATTTTAAGAAATAGCCGCAGCCACCCCAACCTTGAACACCACTGCCCTGATCAGTCAGCAGCCAGCAACACTGAGAGAAGACCCTCCACCAGCAAAAAGATTATGACTCACTGAAGGCTCAGATAATGATTAGCACTTTTTAGCAATAAAGTATTTTTAAATTAAGTTATATACCTTGTTTCTTTAGACATAATGCTACTACACACTTAATAGACTACAGTCTAGTGTAAACATAACTTTTATATGCACTGCGAAACCAAAATATTCATGCAACTTGCTTTATTGTGATATTCACTTAATTGTGGTCTCCTAGAACCAAACTTGCAATATCTCCAAGGTATGCCTATATAGAAATTCCTGATGTCTTAAGGAATCCTATAACGAATCTCCCCTCATAAATAAAAACATATGCTTGCAGCAACATGGATGCAACTAGAGATTATCATACTAAGTGAAGTCAGAAAGAGAAAGATAAACACCATATGATATCACTTATATGTGAAATCTAAAATATGACACAAATGAACTTATCTATGAAACAGAAACAGATTCATGGACATAGAGAACAGACTTGTGGTTGCCAAGGGGGAGGGGGTTGGAGGAGGGATGGAGTGGGAGGCTGGAAATAGAAGATGCAAACTAGTATATATAGAACAGATAAATAACAAGGTCCTACTGTATAGCATGGAGAACTATATTCAATATCCTATGATAAACCATAATGGAAAAGAATATTTAAAAAAGAACGTATATATATGTATAACTGAATCACTTTGCTGTGCACCAGAAATTAACACAACATTGTATATCAACTATACTTCAATTAAAAAATTTTTTTAAATTAAAAATTAAGGGACTTCCCTGATGGTGCAGTAGTTAAGAATCTGCCTGCCAATGCAGGGGACACGTGTTTGAGCCCTGGTCTGGGAAGATCCCACATGCCGTGGAGCAACTAAGCCCATGCGCCACAACTACCGAGCCTGTGCTCTAGGGCCCACAAGCCACAACTACTGAGCCCGTGTGCCACAGCTACTGAAGCCCGCAAGCCTAGAGCCTGTGCTCCACAACAAGAGAAGCCACCACAATCAGAAGCCCACGCACCACAAGGAAGAGTAGCCCCTGCTCGCTGCAACTAGAGAAAGCCCGCGCACAGCAATGAAGACCCAACACAGCCATAAATAAATAAATAAGTAAATAAATAAATAAAATTTTAAAATATTCGTACTTTATAAAACAAATTTTTAAATAAAAACATATGCATTAGTAAAAAGATGTCTGTTCCCTGATTGAGCAGTTCCTTGAATCTAGGTTCTGATAGACTAGGTCTGCCTACTGGAAGGCACAGTGTTTCCACAGGGGATTACGACAGTCCGCAGCAAAGCAGAGGAGATGACATCAAGTTGTGGCTTGGGGTCCAGCAGCAGCAGGGATGGAATGCTGTGCCGCTGGGGATGGCCCCGATCTTAGTGCACGCTACACCATCCCGTGTCTTAGCTGCATTTCACAGACCTGGCTCCTCAATGTCAATTTCTCTGTAGACTGTTCCCAAGAAGCATCAGGGAAAGATGAACACAGGCAGCAATTCAGGAGCCATCCAAACCCCAGAGGAAAGCCTCCCCAACAGCCATCTCTACTTCCGCCATTGGAACCTGGTTTCTCAAGGAGAGCAAAACCTTCCTGGTGCCACTAGCTTAGTCTGAACACCTTGGTAGCATATTCTGATGAGAAAAGTTGGAGGACCAAAAACCATGAAGGAGACATTGCCCACATCTAAAAATGAGGCAAGTCCTGATGTCACAGAAAGCAGACAGCTCCATGGACCATTCCAAACTTTCTCTTGGCCACTCTGGCAGAACAGAAAATGGACAGAGCATCGCCTTTTGCATTTTTATTATGAATAATATATAAAAGAGGCCCTATAGGGCTGATGCAAACACTAAACTACGTAGGGTCTACGTAAAGTGCCTGACACAGGAATCGCTCGGCAGTATTATTATCACACTGAGCATCAGCACAGCAGGAATCATGCAGGACAGTCTACATGGTCAACTCAAGTGAATAAAGGCAAAGTGAAAACTTGTTTTCAAATGTGTTCACGTGGGCTGACGACGGCATTCAGCCCCAACCCAGACCCCCGTGATACCTAACATGGCTGCACGTGTCCCCTTGCATCCTCCGCTCTACCCACACACACGAGGAAACACCACAGCAGTGTCCGGTACCCAGGACTGTAAGTTCCTACAGCAGCAGTCCCCAACCTTTCTGGCACCACGGACCGGTCTCGTGGAAGACAATTTTTCCACAGACCTGGGCGGGGGGATGGTTTTGCAATGATTCAAGTGCATTATGTTTATTGTGCACTTTATTTCTATTATTATTACATTGTAATATGTAATGAAATAATCATACAACTCACCATAATGCTGAATCAGTGGGAGCCCTGAGCTTGTTTTCACTTGCCACTCACTGATAGGGTCTTGATATCAATCTGCGAGCAATTGATTTATTATGGTCTCTGTGCAGTCAAACCTCTCTGCTAATGATAATCTGTATTTGCAGCCACTCCCCAGCACTAGCATCACCGCCTCAGCTTCACCTCAGATCATCAGGCATTAGATTCTCGTAAGGGGCGCACAAACTAGATCCCTTTCATGCACAGTTTCCAGTAGAGTTTGCACTCCTATGAGAATCTAATGCTGCCACTGATCTGACAGGAGGAAGAGCTCAGTGGCTGTAAATATAGATGAAGCTTCACTCACCTGCCTCTCACCTCCTGCTGTGCAGCCGGGTTCCTAACAGGCCACAGACCTGTACTGGTCTATGGCCCAGGGGTTGGGGACCCTTGTCCCACAGGACAATGTTTTCCAGCTTTGGGTTATGACCCATTAGTGAGCTCTGAAATTAATGAAGTAGATCATAACCAATACTTTCTAACAGTGGGAAAGACTACATCTTAGTAAGCAAGGGTGAGGATTGCTTCAAGAAACTTCCATCCAAGGGACTTCCCTGGTGATCCAGTGGCTAAGACTCCACGCTCCCAATGCAGGGGGCCCGGGTTCAATCCCTGGTCAGGGAACTAGATCCCACATGCCACAACTAAAAGACCCTGTATGCTGAAATGAAGATTCTGCACGCAGCAACAAAGATCCTGCGTGCTGCAACTAAGACCCAATGCAGAGGAAGGAAGGGAGGGAGGGAGGGAGGGAAGGAAAGGAAGAAGGAAGGGAGGAAGGGAGGAAGGAAGGAAGGAAGGGAGGAAGGAAGGAAGGAACTTCCGTCCAGTGGTGTGTATGTGGGGACTGGTATGTGCGCACTGGGTCACAACATAACATTTATTTCTTACTGTGAATCTTGGTCAGGATATAAAACTCATTTCTCACTGATAAATACTATGCTATCAACACAGATCCCTGAGTGAACAGTCACTTACAACCAGGAATTTGATGACTGTGTTGGCTGAGTATTAAAAATGTCCATGCACTAACCACTCCAGACTAATGGGGACACGGCGTAGTGACAAGAGCTCAGAAATGCCCCAGAACCTCCAGAGCTCCAAGGCTGAGCCTGCCCCTAAGCAGCAGAGCTGGGCTGAAAGGGACAATCTTCACAATTACCCCTGATGTGAAAATGAGGCAGTCTGGCTGCACAAGCCTACTCGGTGTTTATTAGAAGTCTGACATCAGTGGAAAAGACACTCAAGGAAAGGCTATTTATCTACAGAACACGAAGTTCATTTCCAGTGCTTATTAAGAGATAACCAGAGCACTTATCAAAGGTCTGGGGCATAGAAGTGGCTCTCTGAAATGCAAATCTCATCAGGCTGCTTCCCTGCTCAACGTTCCTCAGTTGCTCCCCGCCGTCTTGAGGATGTAGTTCACCCTCGGGAGCATCCACGGCCTTTTGTAGTCCAGCCGCTGCCTCCCTTCCGGTTCTCATCTCCCTCCACTCCCACTGTGACCCCCACGCTCCAGCCAATCCTAAGCATCTCCACGAGGCACCCCTGCCAGCAATACCCTCACCTGCACCTGGCCCCCACGCCACGGCCAGCCTGGGCCTCAGCCCTGCAGGGCTCCCATCACACGCAGCCCTCTCTTACAGCACTGCTACCCCAGTTCACTTTCCACTTTTCTGTCTCCACCAGGCAGGGTAGCTCCTTGAAGGCGAGAAATACACATCATTCCGATGCCCCCGGCACCAAACACAGGGCTCCAGTTGTAACAGGTGCTCTGTAATGCTGAGCCGAATGAAAACCCTGAGTTATAAAGCAGAAACTAACACACCATTGTAAAGCAATTATACTCCAGTAAAGATGTTAAAAACAAACAAACAAAAACAAATGGAAACCCTGAGAAGGAGGGTGAGGGGCTGCCATTCCTCAGTCCACACGTGCCCGGCCTGTGTGAGCCTGGCCTCAGCATGCAGTTCATGTCCGCTGGCCTAAGGCCAGGCTGGCCTCCATTCTTCATCTTGATGTCCAGCTCACTGTTGGACACACGTGCACTGACTGAGCTTTCTCTCACAAAAAGAACTGTGGCCTCCTTCTCCACTGACCCTCTGTCTGCCCCACCTTGAGAGAAAGTCACAACACACACCAACGGGGTGACCAGAAAAGAGAACAGACAGCTCCTAAGGCCAACACACAGCTCAGAGATAAGAACTTGAGCTGGTAAGCACTGTTACAGGGAACAGGTGAACACACCTTCCTGACATATAAAGACTGTATATTATGTACAAATTATACATGTTATATACTGTACATTATGCATTATATACATAGGGCATTATGTATGTGGAGACAAAGATAAAACATACCCATCAATAATGATGAACTGGGCTTCCCTGGTGGCGCAGTGGTTAAGAATCCGCCTGCCAATGCAGGGGACACGGGTTCGAGCCCTGGTCCGGGAAGATCCCACATGCTGCAGAGCAACTAAGCCCGTGTGCCACAACTACTGACCCTGCGCTCTAGAGTCTGTGAGCCACAACTACTGAGCCCACGTGCCACAACTAATGAAGCCCGCGCACCTAGAGCCCGTGCTCCACAACAAGAGAAGCCACCACAATGAGAGGCCTGCGCACTGCAAGGAAGAGTGGCCCCCGCTCGCCACAACTAGAAAAAAGAAAGCCCGCATGCAGCAACAAAGACCCAACGCAGCCAAAAATAACTAAATAAATAAATTTTTAAAAATATATGTATATGTATGGCTGATTCACTTTGTTATAAAGCAGAAACTAACACACCATTGTAAAGCAATTATACTCCAGTAAAGATGTTAAAAACAAACAAACAAAAACAAATGGAAACCCTGAGAAGGAGGGTGAGGGGCTGCCATTCCTCAGTCCACACGTGCCCGGCCTGTGTGAGCCTGGCCTCAGCATGCAGTTCATGTCCGCTGGCCTAAGGCCAGGCTGGCCTCCATTCTTCATCTTGATGTCCAGCTCACTGTTGGACACACGTGCACTGACTGAGCTTTCTCTCACAAAAAGAACTGTGGCCTCCTTCTCCACTGACCCTCTGTCTGCCCCACCTTGAGAGAAAGTCACAACACACACCAACGGGGTGACCAGAAAAGAGAACAGACAGCTCCTAAGGCCAACACACAGCTCAGAGATAAGAACTTGAGCTGGTAAGCACTGTTACAGGGAACAGGTGAACACACCTTCCTGACATATAAAGACTGTATATTATGTACAAATTATACATGTTATATACTGTACATTATGCATTATATACATAGGGCATTATGTATGTGGAGACAAAGATAAAACATACCCATCAATAATGATGAACTGGGCTTCCCTGGTGGCGCAGTGGTTAAGAATCCGCCTGCCAATGCAGGGGACACGGGTTCGAGCCCTGGTCCGGGAAGATCCCACATGCTGCAGAGCAACTAAGCCCGTGTGCCACAACTACTGACCCTGCGCTCTAGAGTCTGTGAGCCACAACTACTGAGCCCACGTGCCACAACTAATGAAGCCCGCGCACCTAGAGCCCGTGCTCCACAACAAGAGAAGCCACCACAATGAGAGGCCTGCGCACTGCAAGGAAGAGTGGCCCCCGCTTGCCACAACTAGAAAAAAGAAAGCCCGCATGCAGCAACAAAGACCCAACGCAGCCAAAAATAACTAAATAAATAAATTTTTAAAAAACAATAGGGTTTCCCTGGTGGCGCCGTGGTTGAGAGTCCTCCTGCCGATGCAGGGGATGCGGGTTCGTCGTGCCCCGGTCCGGGAGGATCCCACATGCCGCAGAGCAGCTAGGCCCGTGAGACATGGCCGCTGAGCCTGTGCATCTGGAGCCTGTGCTCCGCAACGGGAGAGGCCACAGCAGTGAGAGGCCCGCGTACCGCAAAAAAACAAAAACAAAAACAAAAAACAATAATAATAATGATGAATTAATACACGGCTTTGGGAGAAATAGTCACACATACCAGGTTCATCTCAACAAGATGACAAATTCATTCCCAAAATCCAACAGACAACTGACTCTTGTGAAGTTATAATAAACATTAGAAACAGCAGCTATTACAAATGACAAAGCCATTACTGAAAAACACCCCAAACCTATATCTGGCAAGCTTCTGGGGACAACACAACATGACCCCACCCAGCCATCGTGCTCCCAATGGCACTCTCACCCGTGCCGAGCCTGCTCTGCCCACATTCTGGGGAAGCAGAAACTCATCACCTGCTCAGCCATGCCACTCACTCACCTGGGTGGGCCATGGGCAGGAAGGCAAATCCAACCTGTTTTTGAAGGAATGCGTGGGATTAAAGGACAGGAGAGCCTGGCTCCTGGTCGTTGTCTCTGAAACGGGAGAACTTTTAAGCAAAAGAGTAAATCTCATCTTCTCGCCCATGATGGGCCAAGCCCACCCTTCTGGCCTGGTCCCAACCCACAGGGGAAACCCTGCCTGCTTCTTCCTAAGGACAGGGGATATTACTACCCAAGGAGACAAGAAGGAACAGGAGCTGCCCCCGTAGCTGGGACTGACAAACCCCCAACACAGGTGAAAACTCAGTGTGTCTAATCCAGTGTGTGACTTGTCAGAGCCTGGACACCATGCTCCCTGCTGCAGCACACTTATCCATGGAGATTCAGAGCACTTAGGAACCCTTGTTAACCCCTCCCAGCTTTCACAAAGGAAAGGGAGACAGGGCTGTTCAGGATGGCACTCGGCTACAAACCATTCTGCACACCACCAGCAGCATGATCAGCAGGGCTAGGGCATCTCAGAGCCTCCTGCCCCGTGCCCCACCTAGCTTCCTGCCACATCTGCCTCCAGTGGTGGGGGAGGGAAGTGCGGGGTGAGGCGGACACGAGCTCCGTGGGGCTCAGCAGAAGCTCCGCTCCTTCCCAGTCCCTGCCTCTGTGGTGACCCCCTCCAGTCACCTACCCCCAGACGCTCCCCATACAGACTCCCTGAATCACAGAACTTCAAGCTGTCAAACACCTCATCTTACAGAAGAACCTTGAGTCATTTTTAAGTTCTGACGGGCATTTCAAATAATAACAAAATAATAACTGATATCTGTATGTATTTCTTTACACTGTAATACTGTTTCACATCTATTACATGGCTGGTCTTTCCCCACAGTCAAGTAATTTTACCCACCTCTCCTTTATAGACAGGTAAGACCAGAGTCAGAAAGCTGAAGGCTGCGAGGTTAGACTGTCACAAGATTCAACTTACAGGATTCTTCCCACTGGAAAGCCAGCCCCTGGACCGCACCAGCGTGGCTTCTCCAGAGAAGCAGGACCAGGCTGCAGCACCCTCGTAACCTCCCCACCACAAAAGAGAGGAATAAGAGCCCTTCCCCTGCCTGGGGGACTCAGGCCCTCAGCCTCTGCACTCCACACCCCCGGCGACCATGTCTACGCAGAAGCTGTGCAGCTGGACCAAACACCCACAGTAACAAACAATAAAGAGAAATAAACCAAGAAAGCCATACAGTTTGTCCTCTACCTCTCCAACTAAAGTAGTTCAGAAAGCATGAACAGCACAAAAAAAAAAAAACCACGGAAGAAAGTCCTAGCACTTTGCTGGACAAACAAATTCGGGTGAAAGAGGGGGCAAGCAAGAGGGAGAAGGCACTTGGTCAGGTTAGGAGTACAGACAATGGGTCACTGAGGCCTAGGCTCCTGCCACCCTCCCTGTGACCTTGACAACGAAGCCAACTTCTCTGTTTTCAAATGTCCCCCCAGGTAAAGGGCCAGGTGGAACTAGAAAGCCTGTCAGAGGTCCTCTCCATCCCAAAATGCATGAAAGAAGAAATCCATGGACAGCACAAATCAAACCACTTATCAATAATCTCTATAAAGTTCAAACAGGCCTTCCAAAACTTAAGGTGTTCCTAAACGACCTGGTCCCAAAACCTGTACAAGAAAGTGCCTAGAGAAACAGCATAAATGAAATGGATCAGGCACGTGCCATGGAAGCATCCTGAAGACTGCCTGGCACACAGCAGGCTCTCATCCACCCGGAAAACGGGCCACAGACGACGGAGGATAAAACCAGAGACGCCATGTGTATGTATGTATGTATACATATATGTGTGTGTGTGTATATACACACACACACACACACACACGCATAATGTTTGCAAGGTATTTTCAAATTAAATATTATTTCTGAGGCTAAGTTCTGGTGTAGGCTGGTCTATTAGTAACTGCAGCTCCTTAAACAGAAAGTAGCCACAACTGAGAGCAGTCCAGGCCCAGGGCAGCCGCCACTGCATGTGGCCTGAGCCACCACAGGCCCTCCCCCACACCCTGCAGCACCTGACACCCAGGGCCTCACCTCTCCAGGTCCCCTCCTGATGTGTCTCTTTGTCTTCTCTTTCCTCTGTTGCTTTTTCCTCCTCGGCTCATCCCCAAAGTGCCATCATCAGGCCTCTCATCTTCTCCCTCTAGAGACACATGTTCACAACCACCATGCGCTAGGAGCCCCAAATCTGGGACTGTGGCTCAGGAAACTTTCCCTGAGCTCCAAATCCACTTCCTGGGTAGTCTTAGGAAGTGGACTCAGTCTTGCATATCCTTCAAATATACCCAATTTTAAGACATCAAAAACATATTCTTCCTTCCAGACCTCCTCCTCCTTCTTTTTATGCCCCTGACTCAGAACAGAAAGTGTGGTCGTCCCAGACCCTGGGTGCTCCTCACCTGCACAGGCAGCCACCCGTGTGCCCGTCGACTCCTTCAGCCCACGCTGTTGAACTGCCAGGGCTGCGCTTCTAGAACACCCCTCTGTTCAGGGCTTTCCTGTATGGAAACTGACTGAGGTTCCCCAACGCCTGTGGTGGAATGTGTAATTCCTGAGTGTGCCTTTCCCAGACGAGTGGCCTGCCCTCCGCCGAGATCCCTACAATCAGCCACACCGGGCTTGCTGCCTGCCCCTAAACTCACCAGGCTCCTTCCTGTTCCAAAGAATGACCCATGCAGGTCTGGGCCTGAGACCCCTTTCTCTCCTTCCCTGCCTGCTGGTCCCTGTGTACCCTGGAAAGTCCTTCCTAATCTTGCTGTGCCCCTGCCCTGCCCCCCCACTCTCACACGCTGCTCTCCCCAACCACGCAGTAGGTCTCAGCCCCTGGGGAGCTATTTGAAACACAGATTCCAAGCTTCATCTCCACAGGCTGTGACTCGGCACGGCTGCACTGGGCTATGATGCTTTCCATCACGTACCCCAAGGGCTTCCACAGGGACAGCACGGGACCCTCTACATGGCTCCAACAGCCAGAACCAGGACCACTGAGTGAAAACTGTGACTGCCACTTGTTGAAAGAGACAAATCTTAATAATTTAGAACCAGGCAAACAGGACTGGCTGCCCCGTGAGGAGCAGGCCACCACCCTGCAGACATGGGACGTGGCCCAACAGTGCTGACGAGGGATTCGTCCTACAGAGAGGCCTGCAGCGTGTGGTTGGAAATGCCCTCAACCTCTGAACAATTTTACAAAAGCCCTAACTGTGTAAGGTTTAACCCTTATAGAATCTCACTTGGGGACCTCAGGGACACACCCTAAAAGGACAGATGGCTCTCTCGGGTACCAACCTAAAGACCAGCCATGACCAGATTCCACAGCAGCCATTTACAGACAGGGCATTGGGAGGCAGGCTCCATCAACTCTGCCTTAAAAACAGCTTCAATTTCAAGGATTCTCGCTACTAGAAGCAAGGAGCTACAAAGTTTTCATTTTTTGTTTCGTTGTTGTTGTTTTTGAGAGGGATTAGACCAAAAATAGAATTCAGATGTTATGGATCAAATAACCCTCATATTTATTCAGAAGGATTTTTTCTCATGTTTAAGTTTTCAATATCAAATAAATACATTTCGGACCCTGATCTCTAAGAGTTTATATTGTAATATGATCAATCCAGGCATGAAAAAATCTTGATCTTCAAAAATCCAATATTTACTTTTGGCTGAACATCCAAGAAGCCTGATTTTTCCACAGAAGGCCCTGTGAATCATTCCATTCAGTGTCTTTATGGAGACAGAAAGAAACCACACTCTAGATCATGCTCTCCTTCTGCTGAAAAGTAACCAGGGTTGCTTATAGAAAACTCATTGCAGGGCATCTGCCACCACTGGTAGGGGACCCTGAAGCCCAAGGAGATGGGAGGAACCCCCAAGTGAACTGGTAGGATGTGGGGGGACAGAGGTGGGAGGAAAAGTGGAGACCAGGCAGGATCAGGGTCCCTGAGGCCGGGGAGATCAGGAGTGGTAGGTGGGAGGGGCCCTCCAGGAGGAGTGGGAGAGGATTGGAGGGCGACTGCCCCAGCCACTCAGGCCCTGGGAGACTGCTGAGCTCCCAGGTTGGTCCCCTGCCATCCAAAGCCCCCTCCAGGCCATGTGTGTCCTTGGGGGCACAGGAGGAAGGCCGGGAAGGTCAGGAGCGGCAGGCGGAAGGAGCCATCCGGGAGGAGCTGGGGAGGAGGGGGGGAGGAGGAGGAGAGGAATGGAGGCCGTCTGCCCCACCCACTCAAGCCCAGGAAGCCTGCTGGGCTCCCAGGTGAGGTCCCCGGCCCTCTGAGACCAGGGGTGGGGGGCACGCCTGGGCCCCTTCTGTTCCTTGAGCCTAAGCCCCACCCCCCACAGCCCCCAGGGCCTTTTCCAGCCCTGTGGGTCCTGAGCATTGGCCCCGCCCACCACCCAAACCTCGCCCTTGCTTACGCCCCACCTCCACAGCCAAGGCCTTTCCCCCACCCACTTTTTTTTTTCTTTTCCCTTCTCCTCTTTTTACTATTTTGGTACTGTTGTACCTTCTGGTTATTGATTCATCTATATTTTTATTTTTATATTCCTCCTAACATAATTGTTAGTTTCCTAGTCTAATTTTATTTTTTGCTTTATTATTGTTCTCTCTCTCTTTTTTGTTTTTGGCCACCCTACTTGGCTTGCAGGATCTTGGTTCATGAGCCAGGGGTCGGGCCAAAGCTCCTGTGGTGGGAGCTCCATGTCGGAACCACTGGACTAACAGAGAACCTCAGACCCCAGGGAATATTCATCGGAGTGAGGTCTCACAGAGGTCCTCATCTCAGCACCAAGACCCAGCTCTACCCAACAGCCTAAAAACTCCAGTGTTGGAAGCCTCAGGCCAAACACCCAGTAAGACAGGAACACAATCCCACTCATAAAAAAAAAATGAGATGGCAAAAAAATATGTCACAGATGAAGGAGCAAGGTAAAAACCTACAAGACCAAATAAATGAAGAGGAAATAGGCAATCTACCTGAAAAAGTACTCAGAGTAATGATAGTAAAGGTGATCCAGAAACTCGGAAATAGAATGGAGGCACGGATTGAGAAAATACAAGAAATGTTTAACAAAGATCTAGAAGAACTAAAGAA
>NC_041232.1:851638-869587 GCF_002837175.3 Physeter macrocephalus | reverse complement strand
AAAACAAAAAATAACATACAAAGGAATCCCCATAAGGTTATCAGCTGATTTTTCAGCAGAAACTCTGCAGGCCAGAAGGGACTGGCAGGATATACTTAACGTGATGAAAGAGAAAAACCTAAAACCAAGATTACTCTACCCAGCAAGGATCTCATTCAGATTCGACAGCTTTACAGATAACCAAAAGCAAAGAGAATTCAGAACCACCAAACCAGCTCTACAACAAACACTAAGGAAGCTTCTCTAGGCGGGAAACACAAGAGAAGAAAAAGACCCATAAAAACAAATGCAAAACAATTAAGAAAATGGTAATAGGAACATACATATCGATAATAACTCAAATGTAAATGGATTAAATGCCCCAACCAAAAGATAAGCTGGCTGAATGGATACAAAAACAAGACCCGTATATATGCTGTCTACAAGAGACCCACTTCAGACCTAGGGACACATACAGACTGAAGGTGAAGGGATGGAAAAAGATATTCCACACAAATGGAAATCAAAAGAAAGCTGGAGTAGCAACACTCGTATCAAATAAAATAGACTTTAAAATAAAGACTGTTACAAGAGATAAGGAGGGACACTACATATTGATCAAAGGATCAATCCAAGAAGATATAACAATTATAAATGTTTACGCACCCAACATAGGAGCATCCCAATACATAAGGCAAATGCTCACAACCATGAAAGGAGAAATCAACAGTAATACAATAATAGTAGGGGACTTTAACACACCACTTACACCAATGGAAAGATCAGCCAAACAGAAAATAAATAAGGAAACACAAGCTTTAAATGACACAATAGACCAGACAGATTTTGATATAATTGATATTTATAGAACATTCCACCCAAAAATGACAGAATACACTTTCTTCTCATGTGCACATGGAACATTCTCCAGGATAGATCACATCTTGGGTCACAAATCAAGCCTCAGAAAATTTAAGAAAATTGAAATCGTATCAAGCATCTTTTCTGACCACAGTGCTATGAGACTGGAAATCCATTACAGGAAAAAAACTGTAAAAAACACAAACACATGGAGGCTAAACAGTGTGCTACTAAATAACCAAGAGATCACTGAAGAAATCAATGAAGAAATAAAAAAATACACAGAAACAAATGACAATGAAAACACAACAACCCAAAACCTATGGGACGCAGCAAAAGCAGTTCTAATAGGGAAGTTTATAGCAATTCAATCTCACCTCAAGAAACAAGAAAAATCTCAAATAAACAATCTAACCCTACACTTAAAACAGCTAGAGAAAGAGGAACAAAGAAAACCCAAAGTCAGTAGAAGGAAAGAAATCATAAAAATCAGAGCAGAAATAAATGAAATAGAAATGAAGAAAACAATAGCAAAGATCAATAAAAATAAAAGCTGGTTCTTTGAGAAGATAAACAAAATTGGTAAACCCTAAGCCAGACTCATCAAGAAAGAAAAGAGAGAGGATGCAAATCAATAAAATTAGAAATGAAAAAGGAGAAATCACAACTGACACTGCAGAAATACAAAGGATTATAAGAGACGACTATAAAAAACTATATGCCAATAAAATGGACAACCACAAAGAAATGGACAAATTCTTGGAAACGTACAATTTTCCGAGGCTGAACCAGGAAGAACTAGAAAATATAAACAGACCTATCACAAGTAACGAAATTGAAACCATAATTAAAAATCTTCCAACAAACAAAAGTCCAGGATCAGATGGATTCACAGGTGAATTCTATCAAACATTTAGAGAACAGCTAACACCCATCCTTCTCAAACTCTTCCAAAAAATTGCAGAGGGAAACACACTCCCAAATTCATTCTATGGAGCCACAATCAGCCTGATACCAAAACCAGAAAAAGATATCACTAAAAAAGAAAATTATAGACCAATATTACTGATGAACATAGATGCAAAAATCCTCAACAAAATACCAGCAAACAGAATCCAACAATACATATTGATCATACACCATGATCAAGATGGATTATCCCAGGGATGGAAGGATTCTTCAATATACACAAATCAATCATGTGATACACCGCATTAACAAATTAAGGAATAAAAACCATATGATCATCTCAATAGATGCAAAAAAAGCTTGTGACAAAATTCAACACCCATTTATGATAAAAACTCTCCAGAAGATGGAAGTCCTAGCCACGGCAATCAGAGAAGAAAAAGAAATAAAAGGAACACAGATTGGAAAAGAAGAAGTAAAACTGTCACTGTTTACGGATGACATGATACTATACATAGAAAATCCTAAAGATGCCACCAGAAAACTACTAGAAATAATCAATGAATTTGGTAAGGTTGCAGGATACAAAATTAATGCACAGACATCTTTGGCATTCCTATACCAACAAAGGAAAATCACAAAGAAAAATTAAGGAAACGATCCCATTTACCACTGCAACAAAAAGAACAAAATACCTAGGAATAAACCTGCCTAATGAGGTGAAAGACTCGTACTCAGAAAACTATAAAACACTGATGAAAAAAATCAAAGATGACATCAACAGATGGAGAGATATACCATTCTCGGATTGGAAGAATCAATATTGTGAAAATGACTATACTACCCAAAGCAATCTACAAATTCAATGCAATCCCTATCAAATTACCAATGTCATTTTTTACAGAACTAGAATAAAAAGTCTTAAAATTTGTGTGGAAACACAAAAGACTCCAAATAGCCAAAGCAATCTTGAGAAAGAAAAATGGAGTTGTAGGAATCAGGCTCCCAGACTTCAAACTATACCACAAAGCTTTAGTAATCAAGACAGTATGATACTGGCACAAAAACAGAAATATAGATCAATGGTACAGGATAGAATGCCCAGAGATAAACCCACACACATATGGTCACCTTATTTTTGATAAAGGAGGCAAGAACATACAATGGAGAAAAGGAGAGCCTCTTCAATAAGTGGTGCTGGGAAAACTGGACAGTTACATGTAAAAGAATGAAATTAGAACACTACCTAACACCATACACAAAAATAAACTCCAAATGGATTAAAGACCTAAATGTAATACCCAACACTATAAAACTCTTAGAGGAAAACATAGGAAAAACACTCTGACATAAACCACAGGAAGATCTTTTTTGACCCACCTCCTACAGTAACGGAAATAAAAACAAAAATAAACAAATGGGACTTAATTAAACTTAAAAGCTTTTGCACAGCAAAGGAAAGCATAAACGAGATAAAAAGGCAACACTTAGAATGGGAGAAAATATTTGCAAATGAAACAACAGACAAAGGGTTAATCTCCAAAATATACAAACAGCTCATGGGAGCTCAGTATCAAAACACCTAAAACTCTTAGAGGAAAACATAGGAAAAACACTCTGACATAAACCACAGGAAGATCTTTTTTGACCCACCTCCTACAGTAACGGAAATAAAAACAAAAATAAACAAATGGGACTTAATTAAACTTAAAAGCTTTTGCACAGCAAAGGAAAGCATAAACGAGATAAAAAGGCAACACTTAGAATGGGAGAAAATATTTGCAAATGAAACAACAGACAAAGGGATAATCTCCAAAATATACAAACAGCTCATGGAGCTCAATATCAAAAAAACAAACAATCTAGTTAAAAAATGGGTGGAAGACCTAAATAGACATTTCACCAAGGAAGACATACAGATGGCCAGAGGCACATGAGAAGATGCTTAACATCACTAATTATTAGACAAATGCAAATCAAAACGACAATGAGGTATCGCCTCACGCCGGTTGGCTATTATAAAAAAATCTAGAAACATTAAATGCTGGAAAGGGTGTGGTGAAAAGGGAACCCTCCTGCATTGTTGGTGGGAATGTAAATCTACAACCACTATGGAAAACAGTATGGAGGTTCCTTAAAAAAGTAAAAATAGAACTACCATACGACCCAGCAATCCCACTACTGGGCATATACCCTGAGAAAACCATAATTCAAAAAGAGACATGTACCACAATGCTCACTGCAGCACTATTTACAATAGCTAGGACATGGAACCAACCTAAATGTCCATCGACAGATGAATGGATAAAGAAGATGTGGCACATATGTACAATGGAATATTACTCAACCATAAAAAGAAACGAAATTGAATTATTTGTAGTGAGATGGATGGACCTAGAGACTGTCATACAGAGTGAAGTAAGCCAGAAAGAGAAGAACAGATACCGTATCCTAACGCATATATATGGAACCTAAAAAAAAAAATTAAAAAATGGTACTGATGAACACAGTTGCAGGGCAGGAATAAAGATGCAGACATAGCAAATGGACTTGAGGACACAGGGTGGGAGGGAGGGGGAAGCTGGGGCGAAGTGAGAGTACCATCGACATATATACACTACCGAATGTAAAATAGTTAGCTAGTGGGAAACAGGAGCATAGCACAGGGAGATCAGCTCAGTGCTTTGCGATGACCTAGTGGAGTGGGATAGGGAGGGTGGGAGGGAGGCTCAAGAGGGAGGGGATATGGGGACATATGTATGCATACAGCTGATTCACTTTGGTGTACAACGGAAACTAACACAGTACTGTGAAGCAATTCTACTCCATAAAGATCTATTAAAAAAAAAAGAAAGAAAACTCATTGGCTTTGAGATAAACACATAATTTACTGTGACTCCAGGATTTACAGGAACAGATTTTTACTTTGAATTTCAAGTAATCAGTGTATCCTTATGGTCAAAAAAATAATAAAACCCAGTCAGGGAATCTCTGTGACTTTGAGACAGACAGCCTTTGAACAAAGTGACTTCAATCTAACAGGCTTTTACTGTAAGTACATTTCAGTGTCCTATCAGTTTACTCCTAGGATATTTCCCCACATCTAGATACAAATGGGTGTTGTCAGAAGAGGAAACTGTCCATGGGAAGGATTCATATGCACAGGCTGTCTTCTAAGTGACACTGCTGAATTCTTACGAGCGAAGGTTGAAGAAGGTTCTTCATAATGAACTTCACCACCCTCCACAGAGCATGACAAATCCTGACAGTGCTCATTTGTCACAGTGACTCCAGAACGAAAAGCGGCATGACTGTGTGGGAATGATCCGTCTGCTTCCCACAACCCCACGTCCACTCTCAGGTGGCATCAGTGAAGACGCGGGAGGGGACAGCATCTTCCCTGGGTCAACAAGAAGGCAGCACCCAGATCTGGTTAACAGAACTTTCCACCCTAGTAACTCTCTGCACTTCTGGACACTGAGCTGACTCCCAGGGACTCCATGCCCTCAACTTCGGCCGCCACCTGCAGAGCCACGCCACATTCGTTCATGCTCTGCGGCCACTCCCTGGGAGCACTTCACGCACACAGTTCCATAGGCCTGCTTGCCAGACTCCCAACCTTCCTCCGATGAGGAATTACTGAGAGACTCCTACATAAACAATACTATTCAAAGTACCGTCATCTGTGGGAAAGCAGGAAACAGAACAAAGTGCCTCCGCTGAGGATTTTTAAATGGACTTGCTACTTGTATAACATGTGCCCCAACACAAAAAATCAAATAATACCTGTCATTAAAGAACACTTTTTTAAAAAAAGCAATAATGTTCACTGGGAAAAACAATGGAAAAAAAACAGATAAATTTTTAAATGAATACATATAATCCCATCACCAAAGCTAACCAGTATTAGTATCATGACGTGTATCCTTCAGTTAACTGGATATGTGTGTAATATATATACTTTTAACAAAAGTAGTATCATATTATATACTTGTATAATGTCTTCATTTAATATATATTTGAACTCATTATGTTAATTATTCTTTGAAACAGAACATTTATATGACCTCAGTATATTTGAGGACAATCTTTTTTTTTTTTTTTTGGCTATGTTGGGTCTTTGTTGCTGCACGTGGGTTTTCTCTAGTTGTGGCAAGCGGGGGCTACTCTTCATTGTGGTGCGCATGCTTATTGAAGTGGCTTCTCTGGTTGCGGAGCACGGGCTCTAGGCCAGCAGCCTTCAGTAGCTGCAGCACGCAGGCTCAGTAGTTGTGGCATGCAGGCCCTAAAGCACGTGGGCTTCAGTAGTTGTGGCGCACGGGTTTAGTTGCTCCACAGCATGTGGGATCTTCCCGGACCAGGGATCGAACCAGTGTCCCCTGCATTGGCAGGTAGATTCTTAACCACTGCGCCACCAGGGAAGTCCTGAGGACAAACTTTTAAAATTCAGAGTAAAACTGATCTTCACTCGCTGCTGATAACAAGACCAGGCCTTGGTAGAGAACAGGCACAGTACATGATTACTAAGAGACCTTCAACACTGACGGGCACTGAAAAAAGTGAAGTGTCGAGCTGTATAATGACTCCACTTAAAAGAGCGCACCAGTGCTGTTAATTTGGTAATTAAAATGTTTCACATTTTTTTAAATGATACTTAATTATAATTATAAAGGCTTAAGGTATCTATGAAGCCAGAACCAATATTTATTTTATTTTTATTAAAGTACTACTCCTGACACTACATATTTTATCATGGAAATGAGAACTACTATTATCTTTGTCAGCTGCCAAAACACTTCCTCAAAGCCAAGGTCATAAGTCAACACTAAGTCGAAGACAACACGATAGTTAAAAATGCAAAACAGGGCTTCCCTGGTGGCACAGTGATTGAGAATCTGCCTGCCAATGCAGGGGACACAGGGTCGAGCCCTGGTCTGGGAAGATCCCACATGCCGCGGAGCAACTAGGCCCGTGAGCCACAGCTACTGAGCCTGCGCGTGTGGAGCCTGTGCTCCGCAACAAGAGAGGCCGCGACAGTGAGAGGCCCGCGCACCGCAATGAAGAGTGGCCCCCGCTCGCCGCAACTAGAGAAAGCCCTCACACAGAAATGAAGACCCAACACAGCCAAAAGAAATAAATAAATAAATAAATTTATTTTTAAAAAAATGCAAAACAGAGATGAATGGATAAAAAAGATGTGGCACATACATACAATGGAATACTACTCAGCCATAAAAAGAAATGAAATTGAGTTATTTGTAGTGAGGTGGATGGACCTAGAGTCTGTCATACGGAGTGAAGTTAAGTCAGAAAGGGAAAAACAAATACCATATGCTAACACATATACATGGAATCTTAAAAAAAAAAAAAAAGTGGTTCTGAAGAACCTTGGGCAGGACAGGAATAAAGACGCAGATGTAGACAATGGACTTGAGAACATGGGGAAGGGGAAGGGGAAGTTGGGACAAAGTGAGAGAGTGGCATGGACATATATACACTACCAAATGTAAAGTAGATAGCTAGTGGGAAGCAGCCGCATAACACAGGGAGATCAGCTTGGTGCTTTGTTGACCACCTAGAGGGGTGGGATAGAGAGGGTGGGAGGGAGAGATAAGAGGGAGGGGATATGGGGATATATGTATACGTATAGCTGATTCGCTTTCTTATACAGCAGAAATTAACACGACATTGTAAAGCAATTATACTTCAATAAAGATGTTTAAAAAAATGCAAAACGGCCCTCAGAGCTGGCTCCTAGACTCCTCTGACATGATACATAGCAGATTTTGTTCTGTTTGAACAAAGCTCTTTTTGATGCTGGAATAATTAAACCACACAGACATACTTGGCAAATCTGCATTTTAATTTCTACTATCATCTTCCTCTGGTTCAGTCCTAAGGAATTTCATTAAGGGAAGTAACTTGCAGCCTGTCCACTACCCACCCCATTTCTCTATTCTTATTCTCAAGACTTTCTGCCAGTTGGCATTTTTATGGTTAACCTGATAACTACAGCACATAGAACTGGTTAGAAACATGATTAGTTTTCCCCAAAAGATGGGTTGGTCTCTCGTAGCCAAGCAAAGAAAAAAAAAAAAACAGTAGTTTTCCAATTAAGCTCTTCTCTGAAGGCATAAAGTATACAGCAAGCTCAAACACAGTGATCCACCAGCTTCTCATGTAATTTTCATAATAGGAGTCAGAAAGAACCTTCCTGCCCTTAACACAATTAAAAACTAAATACCACTCAAGAGTAATTTATTTTTATCATCTTTGCATTTGCCTTTTCATTTATATTATATTGGTTTCCATACAGTTAGATCTGTCAAGCTGTTTTCTGCTATATTCACCTTCTGAATTTTTTACTTGTCTTATTCAATTTGTCTTCTAAGGTGTGTTCACATTTCTACTAAGGTCCAGCTGGAAACATGAGGAAGCATACCTGACACAAGCAGATCGAGGCCCAAAGGTCCTCTGGGCCATGTCCCGCCAGGACAGTGGCTTCAGAGCCAGACGGCCACAATAGGTCGGCTCTGGGTTATTCCTAAACAGCAGCTCCAAATCGCACCTTGATCTCATATGTGTCAGTCTGTCTACCCACAGATGTTACTGGCACATCCCAAAGCTCCAAGCATAAGTCTACTGGGCCTGCAAAAGACTCTGAATGATAAGGTCACTAGAACACTAACCTGACACAAATGTATGAAAGTAAAATTGTGATTCACATGCTGAGAGCCCAAGAAATGTTCCCTGACAAGCTGTGAGAATGTCGGACTAGAACTGCTGCCTGACGGTCCCACTACACGTCAGCACGGCCCGAAAGCAGCCTTAGCACAAGTGTTCATGTATCAGGCAGAGTACCTACAACAAATCCCAAAGCGGCCTCTCTTCTCTCACACCTCTGTTCACACTGTAGTCCAAACACACCTCTGTGGGCAAACAAGCACATGTTTACACCTTGCTTGCCCACTAGACCATACGTGGTCAAGACGAGCCTACTCCATTAGCTTGCCGCCACAGTAGGGGGGCAGGGGGGTCTGGCTCTGCCACACATACACACACACACACACCTGCCGCCCCCACGACTGATGGGGCGAAGCCCAGGAAGGACAGCATGGTGTGCGGCTGACACCACGCCAGCAGAGAGAGGTCCTGAATGGGAAACACGCGACTCCTGACTCCTCACCCACCGGACCACCGCCAAGGCTCCACAGCCCTACCGTGTGGCCTTCATCACCATGACCAGACCTGACATGGGGAGACAGCACGGGGGCATCCAGATGGCCCGAGAGATCAGGCCAGAGAGCTGACGTCCTCACCTCCCAGTGGATGAGGCTTGGGGCCATGGCGACATGGTTCTGCCTGGGGCCTGTCCTTAGAGCCATGGAGACACCCCCCAAAGGGAAGTGCCCCAGCAAGTGCACACACCTCTTCAAACCCACGGTCCCCTAGTAGAAAGTGTCCCCAAGAAGGCTGGCAGGCAGCACACACCAGAACGACGGAAGAAATGGGAATGTACATTCAGAGGCCCATTTTGAGTGAACAACAGAAGGGAAGCCTGTGGCCTCAGTGAAGATCTTCTTGAGGAGCAATGGGCTCCTTTCAGAGAGTTGCTTGCTGCCCAGAAGTGTACACCTGCACTCCTACTCCGCCCCCACGGTCTACGAGCCAGTATCTACAACACATTCAACACCCAAATGTTTGCTGCAAACCTTAAAGGCAACTCTTAATGCAAAATTCAGTGGGGTTGCTATCCTCATCTCCCACCCATCTGCCTCCTCCCTCTGGGGAAGAAGGGACCAAATTTAGTGGGGAGAAAATGGCAGAAATGGTGGCATAGAACAATAAACAGTTCTCCCCAGGGCCAGGAACGGACACCTCCACACCCCTTTCACTTGTACTACTATCTCTTCTTGTGCTCAGTTTCCACTCCTGAGAGGCCTTGTGTGAAAAGTTGTCCAACTGCCCCGCCTCTCAGTGGCCTTTTCACCTTTTGAAAAATGATACTAGACATTTCTTTTTGGGTCAAATTATCTTTGTAAATAACTTTAGATGGCCAGTACATTTAAAGGTAGGAAAATTGCACGTTATATTGACATATTCTTTTCATGACTATTTACCATCATTTTGTATGTGTGACCTGGAAATTCCATGACTTAAAAATTCACGGATCTTTTGGCATACTGACTGATTTTAGTGCTAATATCTGTTAACGGAGGCCCAAGACCCAACCAAATGAAAAGCACAATAGCACTGAGAGCAACAACTCAACAGGATCATCACTGATAAAGGCCAGTACCTGTCTTTGCTGGGTAGAGTGTAATACTGTATATCTCCTCACCTGTTTACCTTCCTACATCCCACATTAGATTACAACCTTCTTGAGGGCAGAAAACACATTTTTCTGACCAAAGTTCTTCAGGATATTCATTCCTAAAATAAACCTGTTTCCAAAATGGCTCTGAGATGCGATATTTTCTCCACTGATAACAGGAGAAGGAAGGAGATAAATGTAATACAGAAAAGCTTAACTAAAAACCCAGTAATCCTGAAATTCTAAATTAAGTTGAGTACATTAATATGAATTCCTAAGATCTTTCATCTTGTGATATGTATATATGCCCAGCTCTGTCCACTGGAAAGGCCTAAAAATAATGACCTAGTATAGTGAGTATCCCTAGTACTCAAACTATATGCTCTTGAAACGCAATTTTCCATTAAAAGAAACCAGGGATTTTTGGAAAAATGGCTGTTTCCAAGTCTAATTTGCAAAATGTGCAAGATGATCCTAGAACATCTTGTCATACCAGATAACAAGGAAACCACCAAAGACTACTGGGGTCACATCAAAAGAACTCAGCAGACAACTGGAAGAGGTTCACACTGGTCAAGCATGGGACTGTTTGAACTTTAATAATAGTAATAATTATAGTGGATTGAAACCATTTGTTTAAATCCATAAGTTCAGAATTACTATACTTTAAAAACTAATCAGTCATCTTTTGAGGATGACAGGGAAACTTGGTAGCTAAAACGAACATCAAGCATTTATATGACCCATACCATTGGGTAAATGAGGGGAAGCATCTCCTTACAAAAATGCTCCAGCTAATAAAAAACCAAAATAACAGAATTGCAACTTGACCAGTTTATAGTCCAATAAATTAACAGAGCAAGAAACATAACATAAAAACATGGACACAAAGACATTACATGCCTCCTGATGAAAGAAAAACAGCATAACTTCTAATCTTGCCAAAGAGACCAAATTCTGATCAAGCTTCTGGATACAGCTACAATTTACAGGAATTACAGGGAAAAGAAACATGTGCAACTGCACTAGGCCTGTGCGGGCAGCACAACCCTGAGTGAAGGAAACTATGGGTCATCAGGCCCCAGATTTTTAACAAATAATCTTCAAGGAAAACAAAAGGATAGACAGAGAACCTGTATATTAAAAGAAACTTAAAAGACATAGCACTTTTTTAAATTGGGAGATTAAACTTGGATGATAAAATCATAAAGTATCAGGAAGTCATTATTATAAAAGTCACTAGTGGCTACTTTTGGAAAGAAGAGGGGAGGAATGGGATGTGATGGGAAAGGGGCACCTATAGGGGCTTCTTGGGGGTGGGGAGAAAAGTTCTATTCTTGACTTCAGTGGTGGTTACAGGCATATTCACCAGAGAACATTTTACTAAACTATGTATTTGTTTTATATGTTTTTTATCTGTTTTATTTTACAATAAAAAGATAAAACTTTTGGGACTTCCCTAGTGGTCCAGTGATAAAGAACCTGCCTTCCAATGCAGGGGATGCGGGTTCGACCCCTGGTCAGGGAACTAAGATCCCACATGCTGCAGGGCAACTAAGCCCGCGTGCCACAGCTATTGAGCTTGCGGAATTACAGGGAAAAGAAACATGTGCAACTGCACTAGGCCTGTGCGGGCAGCACAACCCTGAGTGAAGGAAACTATGGGTCATCAGGCCCCAGATTTTTAACAAATAATCTTCAAGGAAAACAAAAGGATAGACAGAGAACCTGTATATTAAAAGAAACTTAAAAGACATAGCACTTTTTTAAATTGGGAGATTAAACTTGGATGATAAAATCATAAAGTATCAGGAAGTCATTATTATAAAAGTCACTAGTGGCTACTTTTGGAAAGAAGAGGGGAGGAATGGGATGTGATGGGAAAGGGGCACCTATAGGGGCTTCTTGGGGGTGGGGAGAAAAGTTCTATTCTTGACTTCAGTGGTGGTTACAGGCATATTCACCAGAGAACATTTTACTAAACTATGTATTTGTTTTATATGTTTTTTATCTGTTTTATTTTACAATAAAAAGATAAAACTTTTGGGACTTCCCTAGTGGTCCAGTGATAAAGAACCTGCCTTCCAATGCAGGGGATGCGGGTTCGACCCCTGGTCAGGGAACTAAGATCCCACATGCTGCAGGGCAACTAAGCCCGCGTGCCACAGCTATTGAGCTTGCGCGCCTCAACAAGAGAGCCCGCGTGCCGCAAACTACAGAGCCCACGTGCCACAACTACAGAGCCCATGCGCCACAACTAGAGAGAGAAAATCCTCACGCCAAAACTAGAGAGAAGTCTGTATGCCACAACGAAGAGCCCATGCTGCAATGAAAGATCCAACATGCTGCAAGTAAGGTCCAACACAGCCAAAAATAAAATTGATTAATTAATTTTAAAAAAGAGAGAGAGACAGCAGACTGCTCCATCTCCTAAAAAAAAAAAAAAAAAAAAAAAAAAAACAAAGTGGGAAGCAGAGATACAAAGGAGTACAGTAATTATATGCAATTGATGTTAAATTCGTATCAATTTAAAATAAATTGTTATGACTTCAGGATATTTTATGTAATCTCCATGGTACTGACAAAAAAAATCTATAGAGTATATACAAAGGGAAATAATGGACAAAAATTCTATAAGACATACAGAAAACAAATTTTAAAAAAACAAAAATAAGTCCTTCCTTAAATGGATTAAACTCTCTAGTCAAAAGGCACAGATTGGCAAAGTTTGGAATAAAAAAAGAAAAAAAAAAAAGGATCCAACTATATATTCGGTCTGTAGGAGACTTACTTTGGATATAAGGACACACATAGAGTGAATATGAAAGAATGGAAAAAGATATTGCAGGCAAATACAAATGAAAAGAGAATAGGAGTGGCTGTATCAGACAAAATAGACATTAAGTTAAAAACAATTACAAAAGACAAAGAAGAACATTACATATGATAAAAGGGTCAATAAACTAAGAAGAGGGACTTCCCTGGCAGTCCAGTGGTTGAGACTCCAAGCTCCCAATGCAGGGGACACAGGTTCCATCCCTGGTCAGGGAACTAAGATCCCGCATGCCACGGGGTGCAGCCAAATAAATAAATAAATAAACTATACTTCAATAAAAAATAAAATAAATATTAAAAAATAAAAATAAAATAAAATAAGAAGATATAACAATTATAAACATATATGGACCAATCATCAAAGCTTAAAAATATGAATCTATATTGACAGAATTGAAGAGAAGAATTAGACAGCTCTACAATAATAGAAGACTTCAATACCTCCCTTTCAATAAGATACAAAGAAGTCAATAGGGAAATACAGGACTTGAACAACACTACAGACCAACTGTACCCTAGCAGACATGTACAGAACACTCCACCCAACAACAGCAGAATGCACATTTTTCCAAATACACATGGAATATTCTTCAGGATAGAACATTTGCTGGGCCAGAAAACAAGGTAATGAATTTTAAAAGACTGAAATCACTCAAGGTATCTTTCTGATCACAATGGGAAAAAACTAGAAATCTATACCAGAAGTGGAAAATTCACAAACCTGAGGAATCTAAATAACATGCTATTAGACAACCAATAGGTCAAAGAAGAAATCATTAAGGGAAATTAGAAAATAACTTGAGACAAATGAAAATAAAAACACATACCAAAACTTGTGAAATGTAGCAAAACAGTGCTAAGAGAGAAATTTATACCTATAAATATATTTAAAAAATCTCAAATCAACAACCTACCTTTACAACTTAAGAACTAGAAAAAAAGAACAAAATAAACCAAAAGCTAGAAGGATAGAAACAATAAAGATTAGAGATAAACGAAAGAGAACAGAAAAACAGCAAAAAAAAAAATCAATGAAACCAAGTGGGTTCTTCAAAAAGATCACCAAGATTGTCAAACTTTTAGCTAGACTACCCAAGAAAAGATTCAAAATAATAAAATAAAAGAGGAAAGTGGAGACATTACTGCCAATTTTATAAAAATAAGAAGGATCATAAAAGAGTACTATGAGCAATTATATGCCACATATTGGATACACAGAAGAAATGCACAAACTCCTAGAAACACATAACTAACAAAGACTGAATCATGGAAGACGTAAAAAACCTAAACAGACATATAACAAGTAAGACAACTGAATCATTAATCAAAAAAACTCCCATTAAAAAAAAAAGTCCCAAACTAGATGTCTTCACTAGTGAGTTCTACCAAACATTTAAAGAATTAACACCAATCTTTCTCAAACTCTTCCAGAATATTGAAGATGAGGGAACACTTCCTAACTCATTCTATGAGAACAGAATTACTGATATCAAAGCCAGACAAAGATATTAAAAGAAAAAAAAAAGGAAACTACAGACTAATATCCCTTATGAACACTGATGCAAAAGTCCTCAAGAAAATACTAGCAAACCAAAATCAACGGCATATTAAAAAGATTATACAACATGACAAAGTAGGATTATTCTCTGAATGCAGATTATTCACATAATGTATAAACATCAATGTGATACAACACATTAACAAAATGAAGGGAAAAAAAACACATGATCTCAACTGATGCAGAAAAAAAGGATTTAACAAAATTCAACACCCATCCATGATTTAAAAACAAAACAAAAACAAACAAACAAAAAAACCACTCAACAAACCTAGGAACAGAAGGAAAATACCACACATTATAAAGGCCGTTTATGAACCACTCACAGATAATATCACACTCAATGATGAAAGACTGAAAATGGAAAACTTTTCCTCTAATACTGGGAACAAGACAAGGATGCCTACTTTCACCACTTCTACTGGAAGTCCTAGCCAAAGAAATTTGGTGAGAAAAATAAATAAAAGGCATCCAAATTGGAAAAGAAGTAAAATTATCTCTGTTCACAAATGACATGATACTATATGTAGAAAACCCTAAAGATTCCACATAAACACAAAAAAGAAAAACTATTGGAACTAATAAATGAATACAGCAAAGCTGTAGGATACAAAATCAACACACAAAAATCAGTTACATGTCTATACACTAACAATGAACAACACAAAAAGGAAATTAAGATAAAAATTCCACTTACAATAGCATCAAAAATAATAAAATACTTAGAAATAAACTTAACCAAGTAGATGTACACTGAAAACTAAAAAACAATGCTGAAAGAAATGAAAGACACCAATAAATGGAAAGACATCCTAAGTTCATAAATTAGAAGACTTAATATTTTTAAGAAGACTTATTATTGTCAAGATGTCAATATTATCCAATGATCCCACAGATTCAATGCAATCAGTATTAAATTCTCAATGACAGTTTTTGCAGAAATAGAAAAATTTATTCTAAAATTCATATGAAACATCAAGGGACCCCAAATAGGCAAACAATCTTGGAAAAGAAGAACCAAGTTGAAGATCTCACACTTCCTGATTCCCAAACTTGCTACAAAGCTACAGTAATTAAAACAGTGTGGTACAGGCAGAAGACAGACAAACCAATGGACTAGAGATCCCAGACCATTCAATGGACAAAGGACAAACTTTTCAAAAGTGGGTTGGGAAAACTAAATATCCATATGCAAAAAATGAAGTTGGACCCTTACCTAATACCACAAAAGTAACTCAAAATTAACTCAAAATGGATCAAACCTAAATGTAAGAGCTAAAACTATAAAATTCTTAGAAGAAAACATAGGGGGGAAGTTTCATGACACTGGATTTGGCAATGATTTCTTAGATATGACACCAAAAAACACAGGCAGCAAAGAATAAGTAGATAAATTGGACTTTATCAAAATTAAAAACTTGCACATCAAAATACACTATCAAACAAGTGAAAAGGCAACCCAAAGAACTGGTAAAAACACTGCAAATAACATATCTGATAAGGGACTGATATTAAAAAACAAAATTCAACTGAGTAAATTTTAAAATATCTTATTGGCTTTATTCAAGGATTCATGAATTGAGAAGCATCCCATCTAACAGAAAGGAGGCTCAGAAGAGCTATATAAAATGAAAGACTTTTATAGGCAGAATGGGGCAGAACAAGGAAGTTATCAGCAAAGTGGATTGTTTGTGGCAAGGTCACCTTACTTTAGGGGTGGCAGGGGTCTATTGGTCAGATTACCTCAGGTAATTCAAAATTGGCTAGTTTAAGATTCCACTCCTGGGAGAGGCTGAAACTGTAATTAACTTAGGTATTAAGTCTTGGTTTGGTGATGAGGACTAAGCACAAGTGACTCCACTTTAGGCCTGCTGTCTCTTTTTTAACAATACTCAAAATAAAGAACACCTACAACTCAAAAATTAAAAAAAAAGCAAACCACCTGATTAAAATATGAGCAAAGGACTTGAATAGACATTTCTCCAAAGAAGATATACAAATGGCCAATAAGCACATGAAAAGATGTTTAACATTACAAATCATTAGGAAAATGCAAATCAAAACCACAGTGAGCACCATGGGGTTCATCCACCTGGCAGCAGGTGCACCCTCCACAAATCCAGGCCACCTGGGCCTGAGTCTGGCCTAATACTGGGCTGTGGGGGTGGGCCACTCCAGAGCGGACCCAAACCCTGGGCCAAAAAGCTCAGGGGCCACCCAAGGGCTTCCCGGGTTCTGAGGGGCTGTGGCATCCAGCTTCCACCAGTACACTGCAGGGGCCTTGCCTCAGGAGGAGGAGGGGAGGATTTACCTATATTCACAGGACAGGCATGCATGGACCTGCGCATCCTTCTCCACTGGTTCAAAGGAGAGCACCTGTAAACCGGTGGTCTTTGACCCACCCACAGAGCAAGTGGGAAAGATCCTAGATGATCTCCATGAAAATACAACAAAAAGGGCAAGAAGCTCTTGGCAATACAGTTGACCATGAAGACAGCTGAGCAAACTCCAAGCAGTGAAGATCTGGATCTTTGGCTTTCCCTGAATTCATCAACCTCCAGGAAATGAGAGAATGGTCAAAAGCAGGGACCAAGAGGTTGAATATACAAACAGACAATGGCCAGACCAAAAATAAAAATACAACTCCGATATACAGTCTGCAGCAATCAGTCCAGGAAGCCAAACAATTCCGATAGCAATCAACACAAAATGGCCAGGACTTGATTAATAACTGACAGCTTTGCTAATTTTTGCCCTTGATATCAACTGAGGACCAACTGGGAAAGCCAAATATGCCTAACCAATCACATATGATGCACAGCTTCTAGTTAGCCCACCTACAGTTTTCCCAAGCCAACACTTCTTCCTTCCAGCACACCTTTTTTCACTTTATATAAAGCTTTCCCTCTCCTCTGCCTGCTTTTGAGACTGCCAAACACAAGTGATGGGTGGCTGACTCGCTTGTAATAGCAAGCTCTGAATAAATAGCCTTTGCTTGATCCCATAAAAAACAAATAAACAAAAAAACCCCAAAACAACACCAAAAAAACACGAGACACCACTTCACCACCCATCAGATTGGTTATATCAAAAAGAAAACAGAGACCTTCAAGATGGCGGAGGAGTAAGACGTGGAAATCACCTTCCTCCCCACAAATACATCAGAAATACATCTACATGTGGAACACCTCCTACAGAACACCTACTGAATGCTGGCAGAAGACCTCAGACTTCCCAAAAGGCAAGAAACTCCCCACGTACCTGGGTAGGACAAAAGAAAAAATAAAAAACAGAGGCAAAAGAATAGGGAAAGGACCTACCCCTCTGAGAGGGAGCTGTGAAGGAGGAAAAGTTTCCACACACTAGGAAGCCCCTTCACTGGCAGAGACTGGGGGTGGCAGGGGGGAAGCTTCAGAACCACAGAGGACAGCGCAGCAACAGGGGTGCAGAGGGCAAAGCGGAGAGATTCCCGCACAGAGGATTGGTGCCGACC
>NC_041232.1:845411-851457 GCF_002837175.3 Physeter macrocephalus | reverse complement strand
AAAGAAGCCCTCAGGGGACCTACATGCAGAGGCGGGGCCAAATCCAAAGCTGAACCCCAGGAGCTGTGCGAACAAAGAAGAGAAAGGGGAATCTCTCCCAGCAGCCTCAGGAGCAGCTGATTAAACCTCCACAATCAACTTGATGTACTCTAGCTGAGGCTCGGGCATCGGAGGTCAGATCCCAGGGAGAAGACTGGGGTTGGCTACGTGAACACAGCCTGAAGGGGGCTAGTGTGCCACAGCTAGCCGGGAGGGAGTCCGGGAAAAACTCTGGACCTGCCTAAGAGGCAAGAGACCATTGTTTCAGGGTGCATGAGGAAAGGGGATTCAGAGCACCGCCTAAACGAGCTTCAGAGACGGGCGTGAGCCGCGGCTATCAGTGCGGACACCAGAGACAGGCATGAAACGTTAAGGCTGCGGCTGCAACCACCAAGAAGCCTATGTGCAAGCACAGGTCACTATCCACACCTCCCCTCCCAGGAGCCTGGGAATACCTGAACAGACAACAAATCATCCCAAAATTGAGGTGGTGGACTTTGGGAGTAACTGTAAACTTGGGGTTTGCTTTCTGCATCTAATTTGTTTCTGGTTTTATGTTTATCTTAGTTTAGTATTTAGAGTTTATTATCACTGGCAGATTTGTTTATTGATTTGGTAGATTTTTTTTTCCTTTTTCTCTTTTTGTGAGTGTGTATGTGTATGCTTCTTCATGTGATTTTGTCTGTATAGCTTTGCTTTTACCATTTGTCCTAGGGTGTTGTCTGTCCGTTTTTTTTTTTAGTATAGTTTTTAGAGCTTGTTATCATTGGTGGATTTGTTCTTTGGTTTGGTTGCTATCTTCTTTCTTTCTTTTTTTATTACATTTTAACTTTTTATTTTTAATAATTTTTAAAATTTTTTTATCTTAATAACTTTATTTTATTTTATTTTTTCTCCCTTTTCTTCTGAGCCGTATGGCTGACAGGGTCTTGGTGCTCCAGCCAGGTGTCAGGCCTGTGTCTCTGAGGTGGGAGAGCCGAGTTCAGGACATTGGTCCACCAGAGACCTCCTGGCTCCACGTGATATCAAACGGCAAAAGCTCTCCCAGAAATCTCCACCTCAACGCTAAACCCAGCTCCACTCAATGACCAGCAAGCTACAGTGCTGGACACCCTATGCTAAACAACTAGCAGGACAGGGACACAACCCCACCCATTAGCAGAAAGGCTGTCTAAAATCATAATAAGGTCACAGACACCCCAAAACACACCACCCGACGCGGTCCTGCCCACCAGAAAGACAAGATACAGCCTCATCCACCAGAACACAGGCATCAGTCTCCTCCACCAGGAAGCCTACACAACCCACTGAACCAACCTTAGCCACTGGGGGCAAACACCAAAAACAACGGGAAGTACGAACATGCAGGCTGCGAAAAGGAGACCTCAAACATAGTAAGTTAAACAAAATGAGAAGACAGAGGAACACACAGCAGATGAAGGAGCAAGGCAAAAACCCACCAGCCCTAACAAATGAACAGGAAATGGGCAGTCTACCTGAAAAAGAATTCAGAGTAATGATAGTAAAGATGATCCAAAATCTGGTAAATAGAATGGAGAAAATACAAAAAACGTTTAACAAGAACCTAGGAGAACTAAAGAGCAAACAAACTATGATGAACAGCACAATAAATGAAATTTAAAGTTCTCTAGAAGGAATCAATAGCAGAATAACTGAGGCAGAAGAACGGCTAAGTGACCTGCAAGATAAAATAGTGGAAATAACTACCACAGAGCAGAATAAAGAAAAAAGAATGAAAAGAATTGAGGACAGTCTCAGAGACCTCTGGGACAAGAACAAATGCACCAACATTTGAATTATAGGGGTCCCAGAAGAAGAAGATAAACAGAAAGGGACTGAGAAAATATTTGAAGAGATTATAGTTGAAAGCTTCCCTAACATGGGAAAGGAAAAATTCAATCAAGTCCAGGAAGCACAGAGAGTCCCATACAGGATAAATCCAAGGAGAAACACGCCAAGACACATATTAATCAAACTATCAAAAATTAAATACAAAGAAAAAATATTAAAAGCAGCAAGGGAAAAACAACAAATAACATACAAGGGAATCCCCATAAGGTTCACAGCTGATCTTTCAGCAGAAACTCTGCAAGCCAGCAGGGAGTGGCAGGACATATTTAAAGTGATGAAAGGGAAAAACCTACAACCAAGATTACTCTACCCTGCAAGAACTCATTCCTATTTGACGGAAAAATTAAAACCTTTACAGACAAGCAAAAGTTAAGAGAATTCAGCACCACCAAACCAGCTTTACAACACATGCCAAAGTAACTTCCTGAAAAAGAATTCAGAGTAATGATAGTAAAGATGATCCAAAATCTTCCAAATAGAATGGAGAAAATACAAGAAACATTTAACAGGGACATAGAAGAACTAAAGAGCAAACAAACAATGATGAACAACACTATAAATGAAATTAAAAATTCTGAAACAATTCAGTAAATGGTAATAGGACCATACATATCGATAATTACCTTAAACGTGAATGGATTAAATGCTCCAACCAAAGGACACAGGCTTGCTGGATACAAAAGTAAGACCCATATATATGCTGTCTACAAGAGACCCACTTCAGACCTAGGGACACCTACAGACTGAAAGTGAGGGGTTGGAAAAAGATATTCCATGCAAATGGAAATCAGAAGAAAGCTGGAGTAGCAATTCTCATATCAGACAAAATAGACTTCAAAATAAAGACTATTACAAGAGACAAAGAAGGACACTACATAATGATCAAGGGATCAATCCAAGAAGATATAACAATTGTAAATATTTATGCACCCAACATAGGAGCATCTCAGTAAATAGGCAAATGCTAACCGCCAAAAAAGGGGAAATTGACAGTAACACAATCATAGTAGGGGACTTTAACACCCCACTTTCACCAATGGACAGATCATCCAAAATGAAAATAAATAAGGAAACACAAGCTTTAAATGATACGTTAAACAAGATGGACTTAATTGATATTTATAGGACATTCCATCCAAAAACAACAGAATACACTTTCTTCACAAGTGCGCATGGAACATTCTCCAGGATAGATCATTATCTTGGGTCACAAATCAAGCCTTGGTAAATTTAAGAAAACTGAAATCGTATCAAGTATCTTTTGTGACCACAACGCTATGAGACTAGATGTCAATTACAGGAAAATTCTGTAAAAAATACAAACACAGGGGCTTCCCTGGTGGCGCAGTGGTTGAGAGTCCGCCTGCCGATGCAGGGGACACAGGTTCGTGCCCTGGTCCGGGAAGATCCCACATGCTGCAGAGCGGCGGCCGCTGAGCCTGTGCGTCCGGAGCCTGTGCTCTGCAACAGGAGAGGCCACAACAGTGAGAGGCCCACGTACCACACACACAAAAAAAAATACAAACACATGAAGCCTAAACAATACACTACTAAATAACCAAGAGATCACTGAAGAAATCAAAGAGGAAATCAAAAAATACCTAGAAACAAATGACAATGAAAACACGACAACCCAAAACGTATGGATGCAGCAAAAGCAGTTCTAAGAGGGAAGTTCATAGCAATATAATCCTACCTCAAGAAACAAGAAACACCTCAAAAAAACAACCTAACCTTACACCTAAAGCAATTAGAGAAAGAAGAAGAAAAAAACCCCAAAGTTAGCAGAAGGAAAGAAATCATGAAGATCAGATCAGAAGTAAATGAAAGGGAAACAATAGGAAATATCAATAAAACTAAAAGCTGGTTCCTTGAGATGATAAACAAAACTGATAAACCTTTAGCCAGACTCATCAAGAAAAAAAGGGAGAAGACTCAAATCAACAGAATTAGAAATGAAAAAAGAGAAGTAACAACTGACACTGCAGAAATACAAAGGATCATGAGAGATTACGACAAGCAACTATATGCCAATAAAAGGGACACCCTGGGCTTCCCTGGTGGCGCAGTGGTTGAGGGCCCGCCTGCCGATGCAGGGGACACGGGTTTGTGCCCCGGTCCAGGAAGATCCCACATGCCATGGAGCCTGCGCGTCTGGAGCCTGTGCTCCGCAACGGGAGAGGCCACAACAGTGAGAGGCCCGCATAACGCAAAAAAAAAGAAAAAAAAAAAAAGGGACACCCTGGAAGAAATGGACAAATTCTTAGAAAAGCACAACCTTCTGAGACTGAACCAGGAAGAAATAGAAAATATAACCAGACCAATCACAAGCACTGAAATTGAGACTGCAATTAAAAATGTTCCAACAAACAAAAGCCCAGGACCAGACAGCTTCACAGACAACTTCTATCAAACATTTAGAGAAGAACTAACACCTATCTTTCTCAAACTCTTCCAAAATATAACAGAGGGAAGAACACTCCCAAACTCATTCTATGAGGCCACCATCACCCTGATACCAAAACCAGACAAAGATGTCACAAAGAAAGAAAACTACAGGCCAATATCACTGATGAATATAGATGCAAAAATCCTCAACAAAACACTAGCAAACAGAATCCAACAGCACATTAAAAGGATGATACACCATGATATAGTGGGGTTTATCCCAGGAATGCAAGGATTCTTCAACATATGCAAATCAATCACTGTGATAAACCATATTAACAAATTGCAGGAGAAAAACCATATGATCATCTCAACAGATGCAGAAAAAACGTTCGACAAAATTCAACACCCATTTATGATAAAAATCCTCCAGAAAGTAGGCATAGAGGGAACTTACCTCAACATATTAAAGGCCATATATGACAAACCCACAGCCAACATCGTTCTCAATGGTGAAAAATTGAAACCACTTCGTCTAAGATCAGGAACAAGACAAGGTTGTCCACTCTCACCACTATCATTCAACATTGTTTTGGAAGTTTTAGCCACAGCAATCAGAGAAGAAAAACAAATAAAAGGAATCCAAATTGGAAAAGAAGAAGTGAAGCTGTCACTGTTTGCAGATGACATGATACTATACATAGAGAATCCTGAAGATGCTACCAGAAAACTCCTAGAGCTAGTCAATGAATTTGGTAAGGTAGCAGGATACAAAATTAATGCACAGAAGTCTCTTACATTCCTATTCACTAATGATGAATAATATGAAAGAGAAATTAAGGAAACACTCGCTTTTACCACTGCAACAAAAAGAATAAAATACCTAGGAATAAACCTACCTAAGGAGACAAAAGACCTGTACACAGAAAACTGTAAGACACTGATGAAAGAAATTAAAGATGATACAAACAGATGGAGAGATATACCATGTTCTTGGATTGGAAGAATCAATATTGTGAAAATGAGTATGCTATCCAAAGCAATCTACAGATTCAATGCAATCCCTATCAAACTACCAATGGCATTTTTCACAGAACTAGAAAGAAAAATTTCACAATTTCTATGGAAACACAAAAGACTCTGAACAGCCAAAGCAATCTTGAGAAAGAAAAATGGAGCTGGAGGAATCAGGCTCCCTGACTTCAGACTATACTACAAAGCTGCAGTAATCAAGACACTATGGTACTGGCACAAAAACAGAAATATAGATCAATGGAACAGGATAGAAAGCTCAGAGATAAACCCATGCCCATATGGTCACCTTATTTTTGATAAAGGAGGGAAGAACATACAATGGAGAAAAGAGAGCCTATTCAATAAGTGGTGCTGGGAAAACTGGACAGTTACATGTAAAAGAATGAAATTAGAACACTCCCTAACACCATACACAAAAATAAACTCCAAATGGATTAAAGACCTAACTGTAAGGCCAGACACTATAAAACTCTTAGAGGAAAAGAAAGGCAGAACACTCTATGACATAAATCACAGCAATATCCTTTTTGACCCACCTCCTACAGAAATGGACATAAAAATAAAAATAAACGAATGGGACCTAATGAAACTTAAAAGCTTTCGCACAGCAAAGGAAAACATAAACAAGACGAAAAGATAACCCTCAGAATGGGAGAAAATATTTGCAAATGAAGCAACTGACAAAGGATTAATCTCCAAAATTTACAAGCAG
>NC_041232.1:823660-844951 GCF_002837175.3 Physeter macrocephalus | reverse complement strand
TATGGAATCTAAAAAAAAAAAAAGAAAAAAATGGTTCTGAAGAACCTAGGGGCAGGACAGGAATAAAGATGTAGATGTAGAGAATGGACTTGAAGACATGGGGAGGGGGAAGGGTAAGCTGGGACGAAGTGAGAGAGTGGAATGGACATACATACACTACCAAATGTAAAATAGATAGCTAGTGGAAAGCAGCCGCATAGTACAGGGAGATCAGCTCATTGCTCTAAGACCACCTAGAGGGGTGGGATAGGGAGGATGGGAGGGAGACACAGGAGGGAAGAGATATGGGGATATATGTATATGTATAGCTGATTCACTTTGTTATAAAGCAGAAACTAACACACCATTGTAAAGCCATTATACTCCAATAAAAATGTTAAAAAAAGGAGAAAACAATGAAACAGAAAGTAACAAGTGTTGACAAAGACATGGAGAAATAGGAACACTTGTGCATTGCTGGTAGGAATGAATAATGGTACAGCTGTGGAAAACAGTCTGGTAATTCCTCAAAAAATTAAACAGGGGCTCCCGTGGTGGCACAGTGGTTAAGAATCCACCTGCCAATGCAGGGGACACGGGCTCGAGCCCTGGTCTGGGAAAATCTCACATGCCACGGAGCAGCTAAGCCCGTTCACCACAACTACTGAAGCCCGTGTGCCACAACTACTGAAGCCTGCGTGCCTAGAGCCTGTGCTCCGCAATAAGAGAAGCCACCGCAATGAGTAGCCGTCGCTCCACAATGAAGAGTAGCTCCCACTTGCGGCAACTAGAGAAAGCCTGCACACAGCAATGGAAGACCCAACGCAGCCAAAAAATAAATAAATAAATAAAATCTATTTTTAAAAAAAATTAAACAGAATTACCATATGCTCCAGCAATTTGACTTATGGGTATATAACTAAAAGAACTGAAAGCAGAAACTTGAACAGATATATCTACACCAAGGTTCATAGCAGCATTATTCACAGTAACCAAAAGGTAGAAACAACTCAAGTGTCCTTCAAAGTATGAATGGATAAACAAAACATAGTATATACATACAACGGAGTATTATTCAGCCTTAGAAAAAGAAGGAAATTCTGACATTTGGTACAACATGGATGAACCTTGAAGACATTATGCTAAGTAAAACAAGCCAAACACAAAAGGACAAATACTATCTGATTCCACACTGATGAGGTCCCTGGAGTAGTCAAATTCATAGAGACAAAGTAGAATGGTGGTTGTCAAGGGGTTAGTGGAGGGGGAAAGGAGGACTTAGTGTTTAATGGAAACTGTGCTTCAGTTTAGGAAGAAGAAAAGTCCTGGAGAGGATGGTGGTGGTATTTGCACAACACTGAGAATGTACTTAATGTCACGGAGCTATACAATTAAAAATAGTTAAAATGGGGGACTCCCCTGGTGGTCCAGTGGTAAAGAATCCACCTTCCAACACAGGGGACATGGGTTAGATCCCTGGTCCGGGAACTAAGATCCCACATGCTGCGGGACAACTAAGCCCATGAGCCACAACTAGAGAGCCCATGAGCCACAAGTAGAGAGCCCACGTGCCGCAAACTACAGAGCCCATGCGCTCTGGAGTCCACGTGCCACAGCTACAGAGCCCACACACCCTGGAGCCCAAGCACCACAACTAGAGAGAGAAAACCGCATGCCACAACTAGGGAGAAACCTGAGCAGACCGTGAACCATAATGGAATTTTTTAAAAAAGATCCCACATGCGTCAACAAAGATCCCATGTGCCAAGTGCCTCCACTATGAACCAATGCAAAAAAAAAAATAAATAATAAGGAAAATAAATAAAATAAATAAATATTTTTTAAAATAGTTAAAATGTAAATTTTGTTATGTATATTTTATCACAGTGTTAAAAAATTAACAATTTAAAAAACATTGATGGCTACCTCCAAGAAGTAAGATTATTTCCTTTTTAAAATCGTTTCTCTATTTTCAAAATGTTTTCATAATCTTTTGTTATCATCTTAATAATAAAAGAAAAAACCTTCTTGTTTCATCGCTTTTTAAAAAACCATTTCAGCACTACACTTTGGCACTGTATCTTTTCTAGCCATATGTAGTTTTACTTTTTTTTTTTTTTAATTAATTTATTTATTGGCCGCGATGGGTCTTCACTGCTGCGCGCGGGCTTTCTCTAGTTTAGGCGAGCGGGGCTACTCTTCATTGCAGTGTGCGGGTTTCTCACTGTGGTGGCTTCTCTTGTTGCAGAGCGCGGGCTCTAGACGCACAGACGTCAGTACCTGTGGCACGCGAGCTCAGTAGTTGTGGCTTGTGGGCTCTAGAGCTCAGGCTCAGTAGTTGTGGCGCATGGGCTTAGTTGCTCCGCGGTATGTGGGATCTTCCCAGACCAGGGCTCAATCCCATGTCCCCTGTACTGGCAGGCAGATTCTTAACCACTGCGCCACCAGGGAAACCCTTTACTTATGTTTTTATGCTAACTTTTTACCTTTATATACGAAAAGGGCACAAAAGTAAGAAACAGATATATAAAAGGAAAACAGATTTAAAGAGATGGCATGCTCACCATATAATGCATTAATTTTTAAAAAGCCATTATTTTCATCAGTGAATGTTATTCTCAGCTGCAATGGAAAGTAGTCACTGATATATGGGAAATAAAACTATCAAATGTTTCCCTCTTACCTACCGATATATGCAGCTATGTCATAAGTATTATAAATTAAGCATAAACAAAATTTTAAATTATTTTATGAATTCTTAAAAAATGTGTCTTTTCCCTCGTCCAATCCCGAAACAGACTCATACCCACAAAAAATAATAATACCCTAGACTCACCTCTGTCCTCTTCAGAGGAAACAAAGTCAATGGAAAGCATGGTTTTGAAACACCATCATCGTCTCTGTCTACTCTCCACCCTGAGTCTCTCACAAATCTACCCAGCTAAAAACAAAAAAAACACACAAGCCAGAATTTGTATACAGGACCCGTACGTACAAGAAACTAAGTTTGATCCTACAATGACCCTAAGTGTTAGCAATTAAGGCTTTTTTTTTTTAATAGAGTAACAACCACCAATAATCTCTGAAAACTAGACTGTTCTTCACAGAAATACTAAGATGGAGAACATGGCACAGTTCAATTCTATTTTCACCAGAACCTTATCTTTACAGAGTAAACATATGTGTGAGAGTAACCTTTATACTCTCAGGAACATTCACAAACAAATCCACCAACACTGTATTTAAGAAGGGCACAGCAATGTTCAGGGCTGAGAAGCCTGTCAGAGTCAACAGCAGCAGTTACTGTTTTTAGATCTCTCTGTTTCAGGAAGCTCAACCACTCTAAACTTGTGAAACCAGACAAGAAAAGAAATCTGATATTACCCACTCATCCCGCAGCTCCACAGAAAGTCTGACTGGAGTTCCCCTTTAACAAATCAAAGGGAGAACACATATTAATGAGTCCAGTTTGAAAAAGGAAAAATCAAAAGAAAACAGAAAATGCGAATAAAGAGCTTTATCTACCTATAGTCTCCTTTTTGGGTCACACAGAAGGAAGGAAAAAATGAAAGTGGGGGTGGGGGTGGGTGGTGAGAGGAGAGGAAACTTGAAGCTATAGAAGAACCATGAAGTTCTGAGTGGTCCACTAAATGAAATTTCAAACATGTTCCAGGACCATCACTTGCTACTTAGATGCATCTACCTCTGTGACAAATATCCAATGAGACTAAGGTTCCTTTGACCATATAACTGCTCTCTTCTATGACTGTATTTGAATTCTCACTCTGCCTTTTGCTGGCTGAAAGGATCAAGTTACTTAATGTTTGTGAAACTACTTTCCTTATCCAGAATAAAAGAAACAAAACTATTTCCTATTTCGTCTGAATATGAAAAAGACAATGAAAAATATTTGTAAGGAATTTCAAACTCCATTTTCAGTGGAACTAGGAGACTTAAATCCATGTAATGAAAAGGCACACATCCCATGTGACAAGGAAACTGACCCAGAATGGTTAGCATCCAGACATATTCTAGTAAAATTGGACTTATTAAGTTTGGACTTACAAAATAAGAAACAACTCCTTGGGGCAGCTGGGCAAAAAGAAAGAAATCAAGTCACCTATCAGAGGTAAATGCATCAATCTGGCCTCATATTTCTTCACAGTAATATACAATGCCATATATCAGTAGAATAAATCTTCAAAATTCTTAAAATATTGATATTTAATAAAATAAAGTGTGAGCCAAGGATTTCACATCCAGCCTGGTATTCCTTCAAGTATAAAGACCACAGACTAATAGTTCTGAACACACTGGAACTCAGAAACTATTGTCCCCTTGAACCCAAAAGACAACTGGGGAAGCAAAGACAAAAGACCAGCAACTGAATTCACTTCACTGTAGAACTAAGATTAAAACAAATATAAAGATTAAAGTGATAAGCCAAATGTAAATTTTATAATGTGTGATAATGTAAAAATGATACAACAAACAAAAAAATTATGACAGTGTAGGAGAGCGGTGAAAGATGGTAGGAGACACGGTAATGCCACTGCCTAGGTGGTTGAGAATCAAAAGATATAATTTAGGGGCTTCCATGGTGGCGCAGTGGTTGAGAGTCCGCTTGCCGATGAAGGGGACACGGGTTCGTGTCCCGGTCCGGGAGGATCCCACATGCCGCGGAGCAGCTGGGCCCGTGGGCCGTGGCCGCTGGGCCTGCGCGTCCGGAGCCTGTGCTCCGCAGCGGGAGAGGCCACAGCGGTGAGAGGCTCGCGTACCGCAAAAAAAAAAAAAAAAGATATCATTTAAATTTGACAAAAAAGTAATAGACAGATAACCATAGGTAACAATATGAAAATAAATACTAATAAGATAATTGACTAACATCAAGCACAGAAGGGGACAGATAGGACAAGAAGGAGGAAGACAAGTGCTAAACATCATTGCTCAAAGTAGGAGTTTCTCTCCAACAAAAGAGAGGAGTAATGGCTTTAATTAAGTTATAATCAAAAAAGTTACTACTAGAAAAAGATACAAACAACTGTAAATATCAAAAAATAAAACACCAATTTTAAAAAGACCCCATAACAAGAGACTTAAAATTTTCTTAACAGAAAACATAAAATAGCATGACAGAACTCAGGCCAAACATATGAGCATAAATAAATAGGTCACATGAAAACGACTCAAAGAAAACCATAAAAACATATAATGAAACAGAATTTAAACCAAATATACCTATCATATCAATAATGAACTTAAATACAAAGTAAATAAACTTAATTCACCAATTTAAAAATTTTTCAGATGAGGCCATGAAGCAAAATTCAACTCATTCTCACCAAACTAGGAATAGAGGGGAACTTCCTCAACTTAATAAAGAACTTCTAGAAGAAACCTACAGCTAACATCATACTTAATGGTGAGAAACTAGCTTTCCTGCTAAGATCAGGAACAAGGCAAGGATGTCCTCTCTCATCACTCCTTTTCAACATTGTACTGCAAGTTCTAGCTAATTTAGTAAGACCAAAAAAAGGGGGGAGGGGAGGTCAACAGATTGGGACAGAAGAAATAAAATTGCCCATGTAGAAAATCCAAAAAAAAAAAAAAAAAAAAAAGAAAAACTCTTGAAAACTGATAAGCAATTACAGCAAGGTGGCAGGACATAAGGTTAATATATAAAAGTCAATCACGGGGCTTCCCTGGTGGCGCAGTGGTTGAGAATCCGCCTGCCGATGCAGGGGACACGGGTTCGTGCCCTGGTCTGGGAAGATCCCACATGCCGCAGAGCAGCTGGGCCCGTGAGCCATGGCCACTGAGCCTGTGCGTCCAGAGCCTGTGCTCCGCAACGGGAGAGGCCACAACAGTGAGAGGCCCGCGTACCACACACAAAAAAAAGTCAATCACTTTCCTAGTACCAGCAATAAGCAAGTAGAATTTGAAATTAAAAACAACATCATTTAGACTAGCACCCCCAAAATAAAAAACTTACGTATAAATCTAACAAAATATGTACAAAATCTATTTGAGTAAAACTATAAAACTCTGATGAATGAAATTTTTTAAAACTAGGTAAATGGAGAGATAGTCCATGCTCCTGGAAAGGAAGACTCAGTATTGTCAAGATGTCAGTTCTTTCCAGCTCAGTCTAAGGAGTCAATTAAATCTCAGTCAAAATCACAGCAAGTTATTCTGTGGACATCAACAAACTGATTCTAAAGTTTATATGGAGAGGTAAAAGAACCAGAATAACCAACATGATATTGAAGGAGAAGAACAAAGTCAGAGAATAGACACTACCTGACTTCAAGATTTACTATAAAGCTATAGTATTCAAGACAGTGTGATACTGATTAAAGAATAAACAGACAGATCAACAGGACAGAATAAACAGCCCAGATAGACCCACATAAATACAGTTAGCTGGCCTTTGACAAAGGAGCAAACACAATACAATGGAGGGGAAAAAATACTCTTTTCAACAAATGGTGCTGGAACAACTGAACACCTATATGCAAAAAATAAATCTAGATCCAGACCTCACACCTTCCATAAAAACTAGCTCAAATTGACCCACAGACCTAAACGTAAAATGCAAAACTTTGGCTTTCCTGGTGGCGCAGTGGTTGAGAGTCCGCCTGCCAATGCAGGGGACACGGGTTCGTGCCCCGGTCCGGGAAGACCCCACATGCCGCAGAGCAGCTAGGCCCGTGAGCCATGGCCGCTGAGCCTACGCGTCCGGAGCCTGTGCTCCGCCACGGGAGAGGCCACAACAGTGACAGGCCCGCGTACCGCAAAAAAAATAAAAAATAAAAAAATAAAATGCAAAACTATAAAACTCCTAGAATACAACATAGGAGAAAATCTAAATGACATTGGGTATGGTGATGAGTTTTTAACACAACACCAAAGTCATGATCCATGAAAGAAATAATTGAGAAGCTAGACTCTGCTAAAATTTAGAACTTCTCTCTGTGAAAGACACTGTTAAGAGAATGAGAAGACAAGCCACATGCTGGGAGGAAATATTTGTAAAAAACATATCTAATAAAGGACTATTATCCAAAATGTGCAAAGAACTCCTGAAATTTAACAGTAAGAAATGAACAACCTGGGCTTCCCTGGTGGCGCAGTGGTTGAGAATCTGCCTGCTAATGCAGGGGACATGGGTTCGGGCCCTGGTCTGGGAGGATCCCACATGCTGCGGAGCAACTAGGCCCCCTGAGCCACAACTACTGAGCCTACGCATCTGGAGCCTGTGCTCCGCAACAAGAGAGGCCGCGATAGTGAGAGGCCCGCGCACCGCGACAAAGAGTGGCCCCCACTTGCCACAACTAGAGAAAGCCCTCGCACAGAAATGAAGACCCAACACAGCAAAAATAAATTTAAAAATTAATAAACTCCTACAAAAAAAAAAAAAAAAGAAATGAACCTGACTAAAAAATGGGCAAAAGACCTGAGCAGATACCTCACCAAAGAAAATATACAGATGGCAAATAAGCATATGAAAAGATACTCAACATCATATGTCATTAGGGAATTAGAAATTAAAACAACGAGATATCATTAAACATCTATTAGAATAGCCAAAACCCAAAACACTGACAACACCAACTGCTGGTGAGGATGTAGAGAAATAGGAACATTCATTTATTGCTGGTGGGAATGCTAAATGGTACAGCTACTCTAGAAGACAGTTTGGTAGTTTCTTACAAAATTAAACATACTCTTACCATATTATCCAGCAATTGCACTCTTGAGTATATACTCAAATGAGTTGAAATCTTATATCCACACAAAAACCTGCACATGTATGCTTACAGCCACTTTATACAACATTACCAAAATTTGAAAGCAACCAAGACATCCTTCAGTAGATAAATGGATAAACTGTGGTACATCCACACAATGGAATATTATTTAGCACTAAAAAGAAATGAGCTATCAAGTCATGAAAAGACATGGAAGAACCTTAAATGTGTATTATTAAGTGAAAGAAGGCAATCTCAACAGACTACATATTGTATGATTCTAACTTTATGACTTTCTGGGAAAGACAAAACTATGGAGACAATGAAAGAATCAGTGGTTACCAAGGATTGGGGAGAGGAATGAATGAACAGGCAGAGCACAGAGCATTTTTAGGGTAGTAAAACTATTCTGTATGGTACTATAATGGTGGATACGTGTTATTATACATTTATCAAAACCCACAGAATGTACAAAACCAAGAGTGGACCGTAATGTAAACTAAGGACTTTGGGTAAGAATCACGTGTCACTGACAGGATATCCCAGGATAGCATAAGAAGTAACTCTGATTCTGCAACAATGTGGACACCACTGTTCCAAGTCAAAACAAAAATATTTCAGGAATTCCCTAACAGTCCAGTGGTTAGGACTCCATGCTTTCACTGCCAAGGGCGAAAGTTCAATCCCTGGTCAGGGAACTAAGATCCCGCAAACCACGCAGTGCGACCAAATTTAAAATATATCTATCTATCTATATATATCTATCTATATAGACATATATATGTTTTATGGCCCATGAATTAGCCATATACAGCTCTTTTGGTCTTGTTTTCTTCTTCATCCCCTCTTTCACTGGGGAATATAAGTCAAGAATTCTTTTATTTGTAAAATTATCATTAAAAAAATAGTAACAATTCAACATAGTGATCCTGAGTAATGCCTCCTGATCTGAGCATTAAACCATATCAGTTTTAGAGCCAGAAACCAACCACGTCCTGAAATACACACACTGAGAGGTCATTTCATTCAAGGTTCCCAAAATTTCAGTCACTTGGGTGCCCTCTTTTCTTTTTCTACAATAGCTACAGACCAACTGTACTATTTACTATAAATCTAATCACTTTCTGGCTGAAAATAAGATTATGTAAAAGAAGAGTTCTTGTTCCCGGAGCTAGTGGTGCCCTAGCTGACTGGCTTCAGGCTCAAGCCCTGCGTGAATTACCCGCCCCAGTGGGCACAGACGCAGCCGTGAAGGCTGAACACCTCTTTCGGAAGCAGCTGCATCTGCTTCAAGAAGGATGTCAAGGACAGGACTTCTCACCCTGAGCTCCTAGAAAAGTACAGCTTTGAGCCCACACAGGAAGGCAAGCTCTTCCAGCCATACCCCCAAGAACTTCCTATGCCAGGAGCAGAGAAGCAGTGACCACTGGGTTTGCCTGTGACTTGAGGACTGCTCAGAACCATCCTCACCAACCACTAATCCTGGGGAGGGCAGGGTATGAATTAGGAGATATTTCCCTCATTTAGTTTCTATTAAAGATCTTGGGTGCAATACCAAAAAAAGGGAGCTGTCTATCAGTACCATAAACAGAAATCCAGTATCACCAGTCATAAATTAAAAGCAAATCTAAAAATAGATAACAATGAAAAAAATAATCCAGTAATAACTTTTAGGAAGAAACACTTAAACTGAATGTTAACAAGCGTCTCATATGAATAATGAACTTGGCTTCTCTGCAGGGAGAGCGTTCAATTCCTGCTTCCTTCAACCTCTAAAACTCCAGCTTTCCTGATCCACCGATCCACCGGGGGATCCAGAAGCAGCTTGATATCTGTAAACAAAGTATCATCAGACCAAAACTAGAAAACTCAGGCTCTACTCCTGGCTGTAGGACCCTGGGCAAGCCATTCTACCCCCGCACACCTGTTTCCTGTCAGTGAACTGGGACTAATAACACCTCCCATCGCTATTTCACAGGGCCGTTGTTCATTATGAGGATCAATTCATGCTTTTATAAACCATAAAGCCCACACAAACAAAAGGTGGTACTGCAGAGAGGAGTAGCAATAGATTAATCGATACATGTAAAATATTTAACCAACATTAAGGGCTTTATGAAGAATAAGAGCAGCAACAGCATTTTTAAAAATCCAACCAGTGAATGACCTCACACACTAATAAGCTTGATGTGTTACAGATGCAGTAGGACCCGAGTTCACCAACAATTCTTTTTTTTTTTTTTTTTTTTTTTTTTTTTTGTGGTATGCGGGCCTCCCTCTGCCGCGGCCTCTCCCGGTGCGGGGCACGGGCCCCGGGCCGCGGAGCACAGGCTCCGGACGCGCAGGCCCAGCGACCATGGCTCACAGGCCCAGCCGCTCCGCGGCATGTGGGATCCTCCCAGACCGGGGCGCGAACCCGGTTCCCCTGCATCGGCAGGCGGACGCGCAACCACCGCGCCACCAGGGAAGCCCCACCAACAATTCTTGCAAGCATTTTTCCCTATTAGTTCTGGGCTTTCCTCATTTAGACCCTGAGAACTTTGTGCAATAGTCAAGTCCTCCTCCAACTCCAAGCCAAGAAGGGTGACTGTTAGGGCCAGGGCCAGGCTAAGGAATCAATAAAGCTGTTAATGCGCAAATGAAGAGATGTTCCTTCAGCCATCACTCTCTGCATACAAAGTGAGCTCTTCGGGAGAAAGTGTGGAACTCCAGCTGCCCCGAGGAGATGCGATTGCAGGGGAGCTGCGCCCAGAACCAGTAACCAGAACCAGGAAAAACAAGCTTCTGATGCCCCCCGCCCAAGAGATAAAAGGGGACACTGAATCCAGAGAAAAGAGGGGACCACTATCCTTGATGGAGAGGAAACCTGATTTAGTCCGAAGCAAGAGGGCTTTTCTAACCTGAGTGGCAACAGCGCTGCCCACGTTCACCCACGAGTCCACTTGACAACAACTCCAGCAACAACTCAGGACCCAGCATCCTCCTTGAGTCTGTGGCCTTTGTGGCACCACATCACCACATTGGCTTGGAATCACTGGAACACCTAACATCATATTAAAAGTAGCACAAAGCTTCCCATTGTCATCCAGGCCCATTTAACAGTCAGATGAAGAAAAAAATAAGAACTTTTAGCCTCATTGATGGGCATTTATTCTAATTTTTGAGGACACACTTTAGATCCACCAAGAATTAAAGCTCCATGCCTCAAAACACAGATGGCCACAGGCAGAAGGGAAGGCAGAAGTGGTGCTATAAACTGGGATCTACAGATAAGGGCATAGCCTCACCTCTGAGGGGCTCCACTCCTGTGTCAGAGAAAACTCCTAACACTGACAGCTAAAGAAACAATCCCCTTAGCAAGGGACATGAGGAAAGGTCAGGTACATTGTACAAATGGGTCAATTCATTCAAAACAGCAGATATTCAACTATGTGATAATACAAAAAATTCTATTTTTCCAAATGACATTAACAGAAAAATATTTAACACAATGTGAAATCTAACTATGTACGTTAATAAAGATTAAAAGAAGACACAGATTCTCCTGGTAGAAATAGTTGGTGTCATATAATAAAGTGTTTTTTTCTCAAATAATTTTTATATTTACCACCTGAGTAATAAATGTTTGTTGGAGAAAATACAAAAGTACAGAAAACAGGGAAGATAAAATAACCCATAATCTTTTCATTCAGATAGAAACATTATTTCTATTTTGGTGCATTCTCCCAGACTTTTTTCTATATGAATATAACAGACACATTTTTAACTCAAGTGGGATTGTACTGTACATACTGTGTTGTAACTTGCTTTTTTTAACATTTTCCATGTTCAAAGATTACACATCAACAATACTGTAAGGTCTTTCCAGCGGTGCCACAGAACAGACACAGATTTACCTCAACCAATCTCTCATTGTTGTGAATTTATTAAAAAGATAGAGGATAACCAATTTCAATTGTTAACTTTTTTTAAGTGATACATGCCTCCCAGTGAAGAAATGTTATTTTTAAATCCATCAAAATGAATTCAGACACACTTGAAACACTCTTTCTCCTTAAAAAAAAAAAAAAAATCATCTCAATAGCTGAGCAGGCAAGCCTCTTCTATCCAAATTGCCTCTAGGGATGTGTGCATTATGCTTAAGGCTGAAGAAGTTGGGAGTCTTTACTGACTGAAACTGTCCCTAAGAGCTGGGTATATCTGGGAGAAATTTAAGGACTATCTCTTTGTGACTACAGAGCCTGCCTTTAGGTTAAATTATCTTCCTTGGGAATTCACCTTCTATCATTATAAAATGTCTCTATCTTTAGCAATGTTCACTGCCTTAAAGTCTACCTCATCTGGCATTAGTGTACAGCTATAACATTGTTTTGGTTGGTGTATTGGCATAGTGTATCTTTTTCCATCCTTTTACTGTCAAATCCTTCTGTGTCAAATAACTTTTATTTAAGGTATACCTATACTAAGCAACAATTGTTTGTTTAAATATCCAGATCTACAATCTTTGTCAAGTAAACAAAGTATCTAGTCCAGCTGCATTTCATATCTGAGTGAAAATCGACCATGCTGCTATTTGTTTTCTGTTCAGTCACACTATTTGTTTCTCTCTCTCCTTTCTTACTTTCTTTGAATTGATTAAGTACATTTTACCATTTCAATTTCCCTTCTATTACTACCTTAATTATACATGATTATCATAGTGATTATGATGGAGATTACAACATTAACAACTTCTCTTAACAATGGAAGTGCCTTCAACTCCACTCTCATCTTTTATGCTATTACCAAGTATTTTAAGCCTACGTACATATTACACCCCCACAAGACATTATAGCAGTACTTGTTCTATGTTCAATATTCATGCAGAATTATCCACATATTTATTGTTTGTGTTACTGTTCATTTCTTCCTTCATTTCGATGCATCCATTTAGGACCATTTTTCCCTCTGCCTGAAGAATTTTCTTTAGTATGTCTTTTCCTACAGGTCTTCTGAAAATTCTCTCTGCCTTTGTTTGTATGAAAATGGCCTTCAGTTGCCTTCATTTTTTACTTTTATTTATTTTTTTAATTAATTATTTATTTTCAGCCACGTCAGGTCTTTCTTAGTTGCAGCATAACAGTGTGTGGGCTTCTCTCTAGTTGTGGTGCATGGGCACAGGCTTCTCTCTAGTTGTGGTGAGTGCATTCCAGACCACATGGGCTCTGTAGTTGTGGTTCACGGGCTCTCTAGTTGTGGTGCACGGGCTTAGTTGCCTTGTGGCATGTGGGATCTTAGTTCCCCAACCAGGGATTGAACCAGCGTCCCCTGCATTGCAAGACAGATTCTTAACCACTGGACCACAAGAGAAGTCCTGCCTTCATCTTTTAAAGATATTTTCAGAAGGAAGTGAATTCCAAGTTGACACTTACTTTCTTCATCACTTTAAAGGTTACTCATTTCAGAAGAATGTGTTTGAAATGAAAGAACAAGGAAAGTAGGTAGGGGATTAAGAGGTACAAACTATTAGGTATAAAATAATCTACAATAATATATGGTATAGCCCAAGGAATATAGCCAATATTTTATAATAATTATAAATGGAGGGTATAACCTTTAAAAATTGTGCATCACTCTGTTGTACACCTGAAACTTATATCGTAAATGAACTATACCTCAAAAAAAAAACACAAACCTACGAGGCGGGGGGAACCCTAATGAAACTGAGATACTTTACCTAATAAAAAGTTCAAAGCAACAGTCATAAAAATGCTCATCAAAAAGTGAAGTCTCCTACAGTATTGGTGGAAATGTAAATTGGTGCAGCCACTAAGGAGAAGAGTATGGAGATCCCTTAAAAACTAAACCTAGAGTTACCATATGAACCAGCAATCCCACTCCTGGTCATATATCCAGAAAAGATGAAAACTCTAATTCAAAAAGATACATGCACCCCAAAGTTTACAATAGCCAAGACATGGAAGCGACCTAAATGTCCATCTACAGATGAATGGATAAAGCAGATGTGGTATATATATATATATATATATATGTATACATACACACACACACACACACACACACACACACACACACACAATGGAATATTACTCAGCCATAAAAAAGAATGGAATTATGCCATTTGCAGCAACACAGATGGACCAAGAGATTATCATACTATGTGAAGTAAGTCAGACAAAGGACAAATATTATATCACTTATCATTAAAAAAGTGATACAAATGAACTTATTTACAAAACAGAAAGAGACTCACCAACACAGAAAACAAACTTATGGTTACCAAAGGGGTGGGGGAGAGATAAGTTAGGAATTTGGGATTAAAAGATACTATACATAAGGACTTCCCTGGTGGCACAGTGGTTAAGAATCTGCCTGCCAATGCAGGGGATACGGGTTCAATCCCTGGTCTGGGAAGATTTCACATGCCGTGGAGCAACTAAGCCTGTGCACCAAAACCGATGAGCCTGCTCTCTAGAGCCTGCATGCCACAACTACCGAAGCCCGCGCACCCTAGAGCCTGTGCACCGCAACTACTGAGCCCACACACTGCAACTACTTAAGTCCGCGCGCTCTAGGGCCCGCGTGCTGCAACTACTGAGCCCACGTACTGCAACTACTGAAGCCCATGTGCCGCAACAAGAGAAGCCACCGCAGTGAGAAGCCTGTGCACCACAACGAAGAGCAGCCCCTGCTTGCCGCCTCAACTAGAGAAAAGCCCGCGCACAGCAACGAAGACCCAACGCAGCCAAAAAAAAAAAAGATTTATATATATATATAAAGTAAAGACCTACTGTATACCACAGGGGACTATATTCATATCTTATAATAACCTGCAATGGAAAAGAATCTGAAAAAGTGTGTGTACATATGTATATGCATATATATATGTATGTACGTGTAACTGAATCACCTTGTACACTTGAAACACTGTAAATCAACTATACATCAATAAAAAAAAAATTAAAAAAATGTTCATTGAACTCAGGAGAACACAGGAACACTAGTGAGAACTTCAACAAAGAAATAGAAAATACAAAAAAGAACCAATCAGAGCTGAAGAATACAATAACTGAAATTAGAAAAGTACACTAGAGGGAGTCAACAGCAGACTAGGTGATACAGAATAATGCATAAGCAACATGGAAGACGGAATAGTGGAAATCACCCAATCAAAACACCAAAAAAAGAAAAGAATTTTTAAAATTACCTTAAGGGACCTCTGAGACAACACCAAGAACACTAAGATTCACATTACAGGGATCCTAGAAGGAGAAGAGAGAGAAAGGGGGCAGAAAACATATCTGAGGAAATAATGGCTGAAAAGTTCCCTAACCTGGGGAAGGAAACAGATTTCCAGGTCCAGAAAACACAAAAAATCCCAAACAAGATGAACCAATGAGATACAAGAAAAATAATTAAAATGGCAAAAGTGAAACATAAAAATGGAATTTTAAAGGCAGTAAGAGAAAAACAGTCACATACAAGGTAAACCCCATAAGGCTATCATCTGATTTAAAAAAAAATTTTTTTGAAGTATAGTTGATGTACAATATTATAAAAGTTACAGGTGTACAATATAGTGATTCACAATTTTTAAAGGTTATACTCCATTTACAGTTATTATAAAATATTCACTATATTCCCTGTGCTGTATAATGTATCCTGGTAGCTTCTTTTATATTTAACAGTTTGCACCTCTGAATCTACTACCCCTATATGTCCCCTCTCCCACCCACTCTCCCAGCCCCTCTCCCACCACCTCTACCATCCCCTCTCTCATCCCCTCTCCCAGCCCCTCTCCCAGCCCCTCTGAATCTACTACCCCTATATGTCCCCTCTCCCACCCACTCTCCCAGCCCCTCTCCCACCACCTCTACCATCCCCTCTCTCATCCCCTCTTCCAGCCCCTCTCCCAGCCCCTCTCCCACCTCCTTTCCCACCCCTCTCCCATCCCCTCTCCCCACTGGTAACCACTAGTTTGTTCTCTTTATCTGTGAGTCTGTTTCTTTTTTGTTACATTCACTAGTTTGTTGTATTTTTTAGATTTCACAAATAAGTGTTATCATACAGTCTTTGTCTTTCTCTATCTAACTTATTTCACTTAGCATAATACCCTCCAAGTCATCGTCCCCTGCATCGGCAGGCAGACTCTCAACCACTGCGCCACCAGGGAAGCCCCTTTTTCTTTTTATGGCTGAGTAGTATTCCATTGTATACATGTGTGTGTCAGCTTCTTTATCCATTCATCTGTTGATGGACACTTAGCTTGCTTCCATATCCTGGCAATTGTAAATAATTCTGCTGTGAACAGTGAGGTGCATGTATCTCTTCAAATTAGTGTTTTCATTTTTTCAGGATATATACCCAGGAGTGGAATTGCTGGGTCATATGGTAGTTCTGTTTTTAGTTTTTTGAGAAACCTCCATACTGTTTCCCACAGTAGCTGTACCAATTTACATTCCCACCAACAGCGTACGAGGGTTTCCATTTCTCCACATCCTTGCCAACATTTGTTATTTGTGTTCTTTTTCATGATGAACTATCAGAAGGAGAAATTAAGGAAACAATCATATTTACCTTCACATCAAAAAGAATAAAATACCTAGGAATAAACTTACCTAAGGAGGTAAAAGACTGGTACTCAGAAAACTATAAGACACTGAAAACAAACTGAAGGTAATACAAACAGGTGGGAAGATATACCATGTTCTTGGACTGGAGGAATTAATACCATTAAAATGACCATACTACCCAAGGCAATCTACAGATTCAATGCAATCCCTATCAAAACACCAGTGGCATTTTTCACAGAACTAGAACAAATAATTCTAAAATTTGTATTGAAACACAAAAGACCCTGAATACCCTAAAACAGTCTTGAGAAAGAAGAGCAGAGCTGGAAGAATCACGCTCCTTGACTTCAGACTATTCTACATAGCTATGGTCATCAAAACAGAATGGTACTGGCACAAAAACAGACACATAGATCAATGGAACAGAATAGTAAGGCCAGAAATGAACCCACACTTATATGGTCAGTTAATCTACAACAAAGGAGGCAAGAATATACAACGGGAAAAAGACAGCCTCTTCAACAAATGGTGTTGGGAAAACTGGACAGCTACCTGCAAAAGAATCAAACTGGACTACTCTCTCAGACTATATAAAAAAATAAACTCAAAATGTATTAAAGCCCTAAACGTTAAGACCTGAAATCATAAAACTCCTAGAAGAAAACTTAGGCGGTATGCTCTTTGACATCAGTCTTAGCAATATTGTTTTCGGGTCTATCTCCTCAGGCAAGGGCAACAAAAAGCAAAAATAAACAAATGGGACCACATCAAATTAAAAAGCTTTTGCACAGCAAAGGAACCTATCAACAAAATGAAAAGGCCACCTACTGAATGGGAGAAGATGTTTACAAGCAATATATGTGATAAAGGGTTAATACTGAAAATATACAAAGAACTCACACAACTCATTATCAAAAAACAAACAACCCAATTAAAAAATGGGCAGAGGACCTGTCTACACATTTTTCCAAAGAAGACATACAGATGGCCAAAAGACACATCATGAGAAGATGCTCAACATCACTAATCAGAGAAATGCAAATAAAAAACACAGTGAGATATCACCTCACACCTCTCAGAATGGTTATTATCAAAAAGACAAGAAATAACAAGAGTTGACAAGACCGTGGAGAAATGGGAACCCTCATGCACTTTTGGTGGGAATGTAAATTGGTGCAGCTACTATAGAAAATAGTATGGAGGTTCCTCAAAAAACTAAACACAGAATTACCATATGACCAAGCAATTCCACTCCTGGGTATTTATCGGAAGAAAAGAAAAACACTAACTAGAAAAGATACATACATCCCTATGTTCACTGCAGCATTATTTACAATAGCCAAGATATGGAAGCAACCCAAGTTCCCATCAATAGATAAATGGCTAAAGAAGTTGTCATATATATATACATATATATATGTATATATATACACAATGGAATATTACTCAATCATAAAAAGAATGAAATCTTGTCATTTGCAATAACATGGATAGACCTAGAGAGTATTATGCTAACTAAACTAAGCCAGAGAAAGACAAATGCTGTGTGTTTTCATTTATATGTTGAATCTAAAAAAACAAATGAGTAAACAAAACAGAAACAGATCCAAATATACAGAGAACAAATAAATGGTCTCCAGAGGGGTGAGTGGAAGAGAGATGGGCGAAATAGGTGAAGGGGATTAACAGTTATTAAACTACCAGTTATTAAAAAAATAAGTCATAGGGATGTAATGCACAGAAAAGGGAATACAGTCATAATATTATAATAACTTTGTACAGTGCATAATCTATAAAAATATCAAATCACTGTTTTACATCTGAAACTAATATATTTTAAGTCAAATATACATCAAATTTTTAAAAGATTAATCATTTCATTGTCTTCTGATTTTTTCTGAAATGTCAGCTGTCAGTCTTATAATAGCCTCTTTAAGATAAGTTGTGTTTTTTCCCTCTGGCTGCCATTCACCAAGAAAAAGAAAGACTCTAACAACTGGGGTATAAAAAGAAAAATTAATTTTAACATTAACTAAAACTGAAAAAGTCACTAAGTTCTCCCCTCCAAAAAAACATGAGTATTCCAGAGCCAGATAAAAATAATCTTGTATTTTCCCCCTACCATATATAATATAAAAACAAATATATTTATACTTTTATCTTAAGAATGAAGGCATTTTTGAGCCTAGAAAATATGTGCTTTCATATTTTGCATAATATACTACACAGCTGATGCTTATTAAATAACACTGATTTTAGCATCAGTAATATTTAACATACAAAAATATTTTAACCCATATATTACATAGCAACTGTGTTCTAAGGTTTGCCAAATTTTTCCCATTTATATCTAACAGGCAGACTATGCCATTTTCTAATAAATGGAGAAATTTAATCCTTATTTTCTTTGTTTTTCAAGACTGGACTTTTTCAATGTATCCCACACCCGGGGGTCTTCTCATAAACTGCTCAGGAAGCTGAACTTAAGGGAGTCAGCAGTTTGAGCACGATTCTGTCCTCCACCACGGCAGAAATCCACATTTACACATATGGGAATAACTTGATGGACTGACTTTCATCCCTAAAGCCCAAAGATTCAAGTTGGCTTTAGGTCCTCAATGTCACAAAGCTATCTGGGGACAAGGGCCTTTGTCAGAGGGACTCCTCAGAGTTGCTGTGCAATGGTGTCACCTCCCCAGGGTGCAAGGTGCAGGCTGCCGCTGCTGGCAAATGTGCAGGCCACTTCGTCATGCTGGCTGCACTGAGAAGGCTACAACAGCAGCCTGAGGTCTATATAGGTGGGTCACAGGATCCTTTAAGCAAGGGTGATTCTCAAGTGAGAGTCCTTCCAGGGCTGCTATATATATAGGTAGAGGTGAAGGGAAGGAGAATAAAATAAGCTCTCTGAGGGTCTTATTTGCATACGTTCCTGGAACCGACCTTTTGCCAACCATGCCCAGGACTTCTCTCTCCCCTTCTCTGTGGTAAGGCTGGTGCCCCTCACTAATCTGAAATTAAGCAAAGGTAATCACTATCTGCATCTCAGTCTGACACACGAAAGTTCTCCTCTGTGTGCACAGAAATCCCTTGTTGGTAAGGTGTGCATACCTGAAGGTACTTTTTGCATAACATGCACGAGGCCACACTATCACAAAATTGGCGATTTGTTTGTGGTTGACTTAGCTCTGCAATCAATTTAAACACCTTTAAAAACAGAATCAGAGTATATCATTATTTTACTAGGTACTGTGGATTGAGGTTTGGGTAAAATAAGAGAAAACACATTCCTATTTCTCCAAAGACCACAATCCAAATTTAACAAGAAAGGCTCGCGACAGACAATACACTGCGATACGACCTATTTCACTTCCCAACACAATAGCACTGGTTGGTCAGCCATAGGCGAAAAGATTTAGTCAAAGGTAAGAAGCACCTCTGAATTATGACTCAAGAAGGGGTCTTTCTAATCACCAAGTTGTGCTGAGCAGTTGTCACTGGTCTTATCACTTTGAGCACATCGCTGCCTCTTCATCTATGAAATGTTTCCAAGGACATTATTCCTAAGGACTTGACAATGTTTACTTTCTATAAATCAGCGGACAAAACTGCTGCCCTGACACCCTTAGTACCCAAGGTCACCATCTGTGTGGTAAGTGAATCGACAACCCTCCACGTAAGAGATGTGTGTACTGAGAGGATTCCAAAGGAAAAACAAAAATTACCTATTGATAGGGTCAAAATGCAGGAAGAAATCTGGCAGACGACAGCCACTGGATTATTTTAAGGCCCAGATGGCTAAAGTCTGAGCTGACTGGACAAATAGCAAAACACCTTCCGAAAGTCATTCAGAGCCTCCTAACAGCCGTACCATTAAATTAACATCAACTCCAAAGACGAGGGAAGGAAGAAGGTCTTCAAAGTTTAACCACCACTTGCCAGGGAAGGCAGATATGGCCCCAGTTCTGAAGTTGCTGAAAAAGCAAAGGAGATGGAATCCCAAAGGAAGATTTGGGGGAGCCCTGAGACATAAGACAACAGTGAGAATTTTTTAATGCATTTCCTGGTCCACATTCACACATGGAACATTGGAAAGCGAAGGAACTAAAACTGAATATGAATCCAACTCCCTTCTGGCCAGGTGAAAAACCTCCTGGCAAGAGAAATGTCTCATAGCTTGGGAGCTAAAGGGTCCACAGCCTCCCCTTGGGGGAGGCTGTGGACCCTTCGCACCACTCCAGACTCTGGCTACCCACCTAGAAGCCTCAAACAACGTGTTCCTGTGAATTCAATGCTGGGAGGGGTGGGGGACAGCAGTTACCTGTTTACACCCCTCAAGCAGGTCTCTTCTTCCCCATGGACTCCAAGGCACACAAGCCCGTGGTCCATTGCTCCAAGCACCATTCCCTCTGCTAGTGAATCCACTGTGCTACACATACACTACTGCACACACCTGGCTACAAAGCCTGCCTTACACATCACAGAAACAGGAGCTCTATGGGACTTTGGGAGTCAGCAGACTCGTATTCTGAAGGCTTGGTGCCTCATTAGTAACTCTTATGGCCTGAAGGAAATACACAAGAAAAAAATCGGTGGAGCTTGCTTTATCCAAACCAGTGACCTAAGACGCTGTGAGCTCCTCCAGGAAGGTGAGCAGCTCCACTGGGTCACACAGAGCCAGTCGGTGCCCCACCTAGCAAAGTTCTGCAGCCTAGAGGCAGAGGGCACAACGTTCTGATGGGAAGTTGAACAGCTGGTTTCATGGTCATCTCTGTGACGTGCACCCAACACGATGAGCTACCATTCAAGCAGCTCTAAAGTGCACTGGGCCGACAGTTGATGACACTTTTCCACCAAATATATGGGGTTTTATGTTAACTTTTTTTTTTTTTTTTTTTTTTTTTGTGGTACGCGGGCCTCTCACTGCTGTGGCCTCTCCCATTGCGGGGCACAGGCTCCGGACGCGCAGGCTCAGCGGCCATGGCTCACGG